>NC_134537.1:61886769-62189061 GCF_050624435.1 Tenrec ecaudatus | reverse complement strand
CCCAGTCCACGGACTCTCTTATTAGTCTCTTGGTGAATTCTTTCGTTGTGCACAGGCGTTTTATCTTCAGTATATCCCATTTGTCAATTTGTGCCTCCTCTGTGTTTGTGTCCTTCCCTATTTCTGATAGCCTATGTATTCCCTGTGCCAAAGTTCTCAAGTTGGTCCCAATTCCCTCATTGGTGGCCCTAATAGTTTGGGGTTTAACTTCAAGATCCGTGATACACCTTGAATTTACTCTTGGGCATGGAGTGAGATAAGGGTCTTGCTTCATTTTTCTTCAGGTAAATATCCATTTTTTCCAGCTCCACTTGTTAAAGAGAGCATCTGCTTCCCATTGGATATTTTTGGCATACAGACAACTGATCTTTGATAAGGGCCCCAGAAATAACAACAGTTTTTATGGAAGCAGACTACCACATCTTTCTCTTGTGGAGTTACTGGTGGGTGTGAATTGCTGACTTTTCTGTTTGCATCCTAGAGGTTAACCAGAGTCACCCAGGCACATACTTCTGTCCAGATTAGTGTCAAAAGGTTTCTCATATTTTCTTACTCTGGGTCCAGACCTTTATCATCTCTCACCTAGTGAAATGGCACGATTGATCTCCCTATCTTCAGTCTGTAAATACATACCCGTAAGGCAACATTCTGAAACACAAACCTGGAACACACAACAGCAGTTGTTGTCAGGAGAACTCCGTTTGTGCGCAGCAGAGTAGAACTGTTTTTAATGGCTGACGTTTTACACGTCTTTCTTCTAGGGTGCCTCTTCATGGACCTGAACTTCCTATTTTCCTCCCACCATTTTATTAGTTGCCTAGCATGTTAACCACTGACATCACTCAGGTACTCCCCTAAATGAACCAGGATCAATTGTTTCCAGAAGCCCCTTGCTTTAAAAGCCTTTGATTACATCCGTAGCCTGCCCCCCTCCCCTTTACTAAGGCAACAACCTTAAGGACACTCTCTGCTTTAAAAACAGTCACCTTCATGTTTTGAATGTCATACACAATGATAATAATAGCAGCAATAATATTTCTACATAAGACAAATACCAAATATACACGTATTAAAGTGAACTTCCCTTAGCAGATGTGAAGATCGGAGCTGAATAAGAAAGCACAGATAGGTTACGATGAGCAAAATGTGAATTAAGTAATGCTTGAAAGAACTTTGCCATTTATCAGTGATCCTGCTTTAGCACACCAGGACACGCTATTGAATTTGGGTTCATTTTAAATTAGAATTACAAATCACTTCCAAGAGACCATTTTGAGGCGTGCTTTCAGCATGGCTAAGAGCCATGTCCTGTGGGTCAAAATGCTGTCTGAAAGTTTGGATGGCTGATCTTCTCGGAAAATGATCCCATTTTGACATAGCCATTACTCGACTGGCATCTATATCCTTGATTCAGTATTTGCTTTAAATAATAGCTCTTTGCAGAGTTTGGTCTTGCAAGCTTTGGTATCTGGATACTTCCCTCAGTTGTAGAACTATATTTGAATACTACCTTGTTGATGCTGCGATTATTCCTAAGTATAAAATTAATCAAAAGTAAAAGATGGGAGAAAAATTACTCAATCCAACTTTTAAAAATAGTTTACTTGGCATTTAATTCATATATATACGATTCAGTAATTCAATTACATTAAAAAAAGCATTGTGCAATCATTACCATAACCAATTTTAGAACATTTTCTTTTTTCTTGAAGTTGTTATTAATGCTGCATTTACTCTAACCACTCCTGCCATGCTCCTAGGTAATTATTAATTCAGTTACTGTTCTTATAGATTTACATATCCTTGATTTCATATATAGAAAACATACAAAGCAAAAACAAAAGGATAAAAATAACAAAAATGACTAAATAAAGCAAAAGCCTTCATTTAAAAGAAAGCAGAGAATATTAAAAGCAGGAATCAATATAAAATGAGTTCAAAGAGAGATCAAATGATAAACATGTTACATATTAACCTAACTCCATCTGACATAATTGACTTTATAATGCTCTCTGTCTGATAGCAAGGTTATTAACATCATGTGATTTATGCTTGTTAAATCCCACCTTCAAAATCATGACCCTGAAATTTAAAAGAAGAGAGATTTATGAAAGTAAAATTAAAACCACTGAGTGAAACCCTGATCACTTGTGGTAGAGAATTAGAATTCTCTTCTTGCAGCAGCACATGGAGTTGAGTAGAATCCTGACAAACAAAAGAAAAATTAAAGTCTTTGAGATCAAAATATGTGAGATTTTCTATTTATTTCTGTGGACATGCAATCCAGGAGGATTTATATAATCTGTCCGTAAATATACTACAGCATTTTATCTCTGCATTATTCCAATCGTAAGATACATAATTTGATATCTATACATCTATAGATACACAAATTGGCTTCAGCCTTGCCCAGAAAGTTGTTACTCAAGATTATTCTATTCCTATAGCTTTACTCCATGAATAACATTTCTAAGTCACATTTCAGCATGAAACTATGTGCTGTCTTTATATGCATGCTTTTTCATTTCAATCTCTCAAGAAGTCACGCCACAGATGTGGAGGCATATAGTAATGGTCAAGAGCAAAATCAGACAGATTCATTCAAATCTCAACTCGTTTCATACACCTGAATATCCTTGACACGGTTAATAATGTCTCAAGCAAAGGAAAAAGAAGGCAAGAGAGAATAATAATGAGGCCATCGGCCATAAGTGAGCCTATGCAGAGAACACTCAGCACTGTGGGTAGCACATAGAAATTCTCAGTACATGTGGATTTTTGTTGTATTAAGTGAATCTTCAGAAAATTTAAGAACACAGAACAGCAAGGAAAGGTGAAAATATCAGTGACAATGGCTTAGATATTTTGAAAATACTGAAATAAATCTTTCTAACCTAAAAATTGACAATAGTATCCAAATATGTTGGGTTCAGTTTCACATAGAAAACAAGGTTAGGCTGGATAGGGCAGAGGTTGTACACTGGTGCATAGGAGGGCTGGAGGCACAGGGAATCCAGGGTGGACGATACCTTCAGGACCAAGGGTGTGAGGGGCGATGCTGGGAGAGTGGAGGGTGAGTGGGTTGGAAAAGGGGAACTGATTACAAGGATCCACATGTGACCTCCTCCCTGGGAGAGGGACGGCAGAGAAGGGGGGGAAGGGAGACTCCGGATAGGGCAAGATATGACAAAATAACGATGTATAAATTACCAAGGGCACATGAGGGCGGGGGGAGTGGGGAGGGAGGGGGAAAAAAGAGGATCTAATGCAAAGGGCTTAAGTGGAGAGCAAATGCTTTGAGAATGATTGGGGCAGGGAATGTATGGATGTGCTTTATACAATTGATGTATGTATATGTATGGATTGTGATAAGAGTTGTATGAGTCCCTAATAAAATGTAAAAAAAAGAAAAGAAGAGAAAAAAAAGAAAATGATTAGGGCAAAGAATGTACAGATGTGCTTTATACAGTTGATATATGTGTATGTATGGACTGTGATAAGAGTTGTATGAGCCCCTAATAAATTGTTTAAAAAAAACAAACAAGGTTATCTGATAATCAAGTTATGAAATGTCCCACTATTACAATGAATGAAGAAATAAAAATAAAAAGCGAAGACAATGTATTGTAGTGGTCTATAGCAGGTGGGAGGGGGAAACTCCATCAACCTTGATAAGAAAATAACGAACTCTTTTCCCACTGTTAATGGAGTGGCACCCATGACTTACGTTGTTAAATGATTCTGCTGTTTTATTCATTTCAAGTGTACTTTGGTGACCTAACTATTAAATTTCACAAAAAGCACTTACTGAGATAAAGTAATTAGCCAGACCAAGTGCTTCACCGTTCACTCTTTAATCCCTTTTCAAGTTTTACAAGGTTATAGGTAAGCATAGAAAGCAATGTGGGACATTTTTTTGAATAAAATATCCAGATCTAAAACAATTCTCTTTCTCATGTTTGCTATTGATTTTGCCTTAGTTCTTGCGATCCCGCATCCCAGTACACTTGCCCTTTTAAAATTCCATTACTTTTTGAATTATTTATCTTTCTAAATTATTTTCTCACTCAAAAGGGAAATGTAGCTAAGGTTCCAGCCCAGAAGTAACCACAAAACTTACTAATGTGAAAAATATCCTAGTATATTAGGAAGGACTCTGGATTTCCCCAAATTTGAAAGTTGGGGTAGAAGGCAATTTATCTAGATCCTAATTTATTACCTACTCTGTACCTGGCAGAAGCCCTAGTGGTGCAATAGTTAAAGCACTTGTCTGCTAACCAGAAGGTCAGCAGTTCAAGTTCCCCAGCAACTCCAAGGAAGAAAGATGTAGCAGTTTGCTGCCATAAAGATTTACAGCCTTGGAAACCCTATGAGACAGTTCTCTTCTGTCCTAACCGTGTAACTGTGAATCAGAATGAACTCAATGGCAATGAGTATTTACCCGGCAGAGTCCCTGGGTGGTGTTTCAGTGGCTAACTAAAAGTTTGAGGGTTGGAGTCTGATTAGAGCTGCCTAGGACAATAAATCAGCCACTGAAAACACTATAGAGTACAATTCTACTTTGATCGTGAAAGCAGCACAACGGCACTGATTATGTACAAGTAACTGATGGTATCTCTCGTCATTCCAACAGCCCTACAAAATAGGTATTTTATCATATTTACAAGACAAGACAGCTGGAAAGAAGATTGAGGCGCAAGTCCATCAGTTCCCAAAGCCAAATTACTTCCACTATTTGGTGCTGCCTTTTAAAATAAACTTCTAATTACAATAAGCATTCTAAGAGTCACATACATATATTTTGATGAAAACCAATTGTGTTAGATGGATTGATTACAAGAAACAAAATCTTCATACATGTGACACTTCATACATGTGTAAGAAGGAACTTTATATCAAGAAGGCACCATAGCCCTGTCCAATGTAAATCCATAAGTCCAATGCTAGCTGCTTCCCCCTTCAGACTCATTTAGCTGCAGGCTAATGATGCAGAAATGATACAGGAAGATCACAGGCCAGCAGGTGCAAAGCCTCATGGATTCAAGGTCAGTGAAAATGTGGCAGGCTGCTGACAGCTCTCAGAGTATCCCACATGGAGTTGCCCCTGGAGGCAGGTACAGAGTCCCAGAAAACAGTAATATGGGGGGGAGGGGAGTGGGGAGGGATCCTCAGTGTCTGTCTTATAAAAAGGCCACACTTCCCAGGAAGCATCTTCAGGCTGTGACCTGACTGACAGGTTGGACTCCACCCCTTCACAAATTTACGTTGATGCAAAATAGAACTGCCACACCATTTTCTCAAAAAAGAGAAGTTGAGAAAGAGAAACTTTTTATTACTTCCTATTTATTCTACCACATGATTTGTATTAGACACAGCAGCCAAAGCCCTTTTGCATGTTTGTCATCTCCGCTACAATATACATGTGACAATACTTGTGGTGAAGCATGATTCAGGACAGAACTACCATGTCATATTAAATTTTAGTGTGATCTGACCATAAGGCTTTCTAAATATAATTGAGTCTGGCCTGAATGAAAGCCAGAGAAAGTAACATTAGAAGGTTAAGGTGAGTAGTGGCATTTCCCCCCCCACTGAAGTTGGCCAGCATCATTTTATTGGTTATTATGTTAACATGCCACCATCTCTCTGTCAGCTTCTTTTAGTGTGGTGTATATTACTCTGATGCTGAAAGCTATGCCACAGGTATTTCAAATCCACTAGGGTCCCCCATGGTGGAAAGCTTTCTGAGAAGTTGACAGATCAGGATAGATTAGGAAATATGGTAGTTACATAATGTGGTGTCAATTTGGGACTTGAGAGGATTAAGAGTGAAGGGGTGGAGTCTAGTTTTTCAGTCAGAAAATAGACAATGCGTCCTCTGTGTCTACATGGGCTTCTCCTGCGAACCTTGTTTTTTGCTTGTTTTTGCTCCTTGGAGGTGGGAGAGACTCTCACTCTGCTCACTTCCTATGAGACATCCCTGAGGACAAGACACATGGCACTATGCTGATAGATCCCCGTGCCCTGGGAACTGGAGAAACCACGTGGAGGCCCCTGCCAGTGCTGAGATGCTTACAACGCCACTGGATCCAAACACTCTCTACCCACTGGCCTGTGATTGTTCTGCATTCAACATCATTGCATGTGTCTCATGAGTCTGAAGAGGACTTTATAGATTGGTATTGAACATATAGGTTAATATTGGACTTATGGGCTTGAACTGGACTGGGCTGGGATGTTTTCTCAATATTCAATTACTCTTGTATATAAACTTTTTTCTCATATACATAAGCATGTTTATGAATTTGTTTCTGTAGTCTACCTGGACTAACACAGGAAGAAAAGCCTGTCCATATACTTTAATAATTAGCCAATGATGGCATTATGGATCACAATATAATATTGTCTAACATAATTTTGAAAGATAATATTAGAAGACACTCAGAATACACTGTGGCTGTGACAATGGGTTAGAGCACATCAAGGATTATAAAGGTGATACAAGACCAGGTAGTATGTCATCCTCTTGTACACAGGGTCACTGGGAATCTGATTCAATTTAATATCAGCTAGCAATAACAACATCCCAACAGAAGAGCCTTCACCTGTAGTGATCTATTTAGTCTTTACTGTTAATTTCTATAACAGACTCTGTGGTTTTCCAATAAACAGCATGTTCCAAGATTCCAAAACTTGAGATATGAGCTCACAAGATAATTGAGCTCAATAAATATCCGGTGAATACATACTATGTGCCAGAGAGATTACCAAGAGACTCAACAAATGTGTAAGTCATGGATCCTCTTATCAAAGAGCTTGTTTTACTTTATGTGCTTATCATGAGGCTGGCACTGAAAAGTTAATTATAATGCAATTTTATGAAGTCCCAAAATTGTGTAATTTGCTCTGAAACTCAGATTGTTGAAGATGCGAGACAATGATTCCTTGAGCAGAACTAGGATGGATTTACGAAGGGCTTAAGTTTACATTAAAAAGCGACTAGAAAAACCACAGACAATTTGTGTTGTTTAGTTCCTATATTCCTCATAGTCTCCTAATATTTTATTTCAGTGGATGCATCTGGTGTGCTACCCAAATGGCTGCACACGCCTTCCCCTTTATAGTAATAGAAACAGAGGAATTTACTATGATTAGTCAGACTAGCAAGTTGTCACTAGCTTAATTATTAATCTAAATTTAAAATAGTCTTAAGGTCCTATTATGATCCTTTCAACAAGAGAAAGACCTTTTAGCCTTGTATCTTCCAACTATATTTAAGTATGCATCTTATTTAATTACATATTTAATTAAGGGTATCATAAATCTTTCTGGACCCTGAATATTGTTATATGAAAAGGGTGTCCTGAGATTCTAAATCTATGCTTTCAGGTTATATGGTTGACACCAAAGACTTTTTGCAAAACATACAGAATAAAGGGAATTCACAGCCCCCAAATTTCAAAGCTTTTAGAAAATGAAGGACATTTAGGTTTAGAATGCATTAGGTTTGGTGTTAAGAATCCTTAGTAACACAATAGTGAGGTGCTTGGCTCCTAACTGTGCTTGGCCATTGGAACTCACTCAGCAGCTCTGTTGGAGAAAGATTTGGAGTTCTGCTTTTATGAATTCATCCAAGAAAACCCTATGAGGCAGTTCTATCCTATCACCTAGCTATCAATTCAGAAGCAGCTTCATGACACAAAACTATTGGTGTTTTGTGTATCATATTGAACTAATGGTAAATGAGTGACTATACTAGACTTTAAATGGAAAGAAACTCTAAAAGAAATATGATTCCAGACTACATTCACTTAAACAAACTCAGCAAGAGGATGTGTCTGTAATTTGAAGTTCAGATTTAAACAACTAGGATAGATGTGGGTAATGCTTAAGATGTGTTCCAAAATTAGAGTAACACATTCTCCAAGTGAAAGAAAACTGGCAAAATGACCATTCAAAACAGCCCACCTCTCAGAGGAGTGAAGAAGTTTTTAGTAGAAAGTTGTAGAAATGAATTTAAAGAGGATTTTAATGGTCACAATTGAATCCTTTTGGGAAAATCAGGCAACAGAGGAAAGAAACTGTATATCCCATAAACAGTGAGGATTGTTTACCCTAGGAACTAGGCTGCTTTGCTCTCTACATAGTTGAAGTGTGTTCCCAGGAGAGCCCACTCAGTGATTCTTGGAAGCCTTTCCCATGCATTCCTGTCTATATCAAGTGAGACAATTTTCTCCAAGATACACACCGCACATTACATTCAGCACTTTCTAATACCACTGTGTTTTTAGCTAACTTTGTTGTTGTTGTTAGCTACCATCGAGTTGGCAACCCATGCCCAAGGGAAAGAGACACTGGCCAGTCCTGCACTATGCCCATGGTTTATTCTGGATCAGACTATTGTGATCTACCAATTTTCAGTGGCTGATTTTCTGAGGTCGAACTCCAGCCATTTCTCTCTGGACTGTATTAATCTGGAAGCGTGGCTGAAATTTGTTCAGCTTCATAAAAATGCACAAACGTCTTCTGACTGAGTATTAATCCTAGGGCTCCTGCATGGGTGGGAAGAATTTTACCACCGACCCATCATTGTAACTGTGGATAACACACCCCAAACGAGAACTCATGATTCAAATGATTGGGATTGTTGAAATAAGGGTTTAAATTGTACTTAAAGAGTTCTCTGTACATTTCCAAATCCTGACATCTGATAAAGTTCTTTTGTTCCTTCTAAAGGATGGCTTTTTAGGAGTAATTCAACAACATATTGTATTTTCCTTATGACAGCCAGCACACCACATGCCAAATTTGTTACCAAATGGATGCTAACCTTAAATCTCTCTGCAGTCACTATTCATTGTCAGTATACATTCCTTTCTTTGGTGAGATTTTGAAGTCTTAAACATGATTTTTGTTTACTCAGACACAGTTCTAGCTGGAAGAGAACATCCTCTCACTTTTCACTAATGGATAGATCCTGACCTTAAAAAACACGTGTTTCCTGTACTCCATTTTGTTTCTCTCTTGCCATCGTCAGAATAAGCAAAGGGCACTCTCTGGGGCCCACATTTAGATAAGATAGTAATCAGGAATAAAACAAGAATTTGTGGACTCTTTAGGCAGCTGGGACTTTATAGTCACTGGACATAGCTTATCTGTAAGAGATGGCTTATGTACGAGAGACAGACTGCAAGGAAGCAGCATTAAGAGGAGAATACCTGCAGGAGACTGGTGAGGGAGTGTAAAAAGTAATACAAGGAGGGGGAGGAAGTCAACCAATGGGGCCATGGGAGGCCAAAGTGCCCAATCCCCAGCGAACTTGAGTCTGATGCAGACTTATAAATGTCCTACTAGCCAAGGCAGCGGGGACTGTCATGCTCCCAGACCTGCAGTTACAGGGAGGGGCACGGTAACAGCGAGATAAACTTACAGGCACAAACTTCTGTAGACAAAGTAGCTTGAGGAATTACATCCAAAAGGAGCTTCAAAAATTTGTGAAAAAAGCTTTCCAAAGTTGGGAGGAAAGAATATATTGTTTTTTAATTAAGAAGGAAGTAATACTATGAGACCTAGTTTTGCTATGGAGTCCCCGGATAGGACAAAAATGTGAAAATTCTGGATTAACCATAAGTTGGGGTTCAAGTCCACCCAGAGGCGCGACAAGTCCAAAGTAGGGAAATGCAGGTTATTGCGAGCTTAAGCAAATTTACAAAATTCTGGCTATGTACCTTTGGGCTATTCATCAAGATAAACTGTGAACGTTAAGTTGAAGAACACCAAGAATATAGATAAAGTCTTACTCAAAGGAAGAAGGAGTCAGGAAGGAACTCTAGATTTACTTAAACCAAGTCGCAACCAAGTCTATTCCAAATGGAAGCTGGTCCTATACGTGTCAAAGTGGGACTGCTTTGTGAGTTGTATTGCCAGTCCTTCCCTCTGAGGCACCTCTGGATGGATTCAAACGTCCAACATTTCGGTGAGCAGCCTGAGGAGAATACGCTATTTGTTCCATCCTGGAGCTCTCAAAGGAGCCCTGTGGCATAGTGGTTACGAGTTGGACTTCAATCCAAAAGGTCAGCAGTTTGAATCCACCAGACTCTCTGAGGAAGAAAGAAGGGACTTTCTACTCCCATAAGAGTTATAGTCTTGAAAACTCACAGGGAAGTTCTACCCATAAGGTCAATGTGAGTTGGCATAAACTCGATGGCAGTGTTGGGGGCTCTGAATTTTTTCACTCAAGGGCCTGTGCTATTGTGGAGCTAGTGAGGCCTAAAGTCTGGCAGAAATTACATATGCGACTTATTTCCACATTTCTTGGAGAAAGCAGATGTGACTATAACTCTGAAATCTTTCCTTGTACACAGCTTCCAGGGGAAAACCAAATCAACCATCTGTATGGACCAGTATGTGGCCCTCTGGAGGCCTTGAGCTCGTGGTGCAGATGCGGACCTCCCAGGAATGCTTTAGTCCAAAACTTCTTCACCTGCCTCACCTGGCAGCAGGAATTCCAGCAGTCATGCCACTGATAGGTTATTAAGGTCCCTTTCCCTCCAACCCTCTGAGGTATCATCAGGTTACTAGGACTGTTCCTCTTCATCTTGTCATATCATGTCCTTCCCTGGGGCCCATGTCCAGAAATGTTATTTAAATTTACCTAAGATAAATGGGGCTCGAGACAATTTTGTTAATTCATCGTCCCACCTTCTAACATTGTTTGACTTTCCTTTAGAGCAAACAGGACATAGAACCATGATACATCACTGAAAGTGCAGCATGAACAAGAGACTATACCTATTTGGCTTTATACAAGCAGCTGCTAAGTAGCCCTTCCGTCAAGAAGGTGAGCAAAACAAGTAGAAGAGAGCGCTGTTCAGAGCTTTCTCCTGTAGATGCTACAATAGATACTAAAGATAATCACCAAGCAATTGGTTTGGCGGGACCCACCAAGGCAGTGAGGACAATGTGACATCTGACTGACCTGCTGTGGTTGGCTCAACCCATAGGCACTCTTCTGGTCATTGAAAGGGACGGACTCCATTTGTCGGCCACTGGAGACCCCCTCACAGAGGGGTCTGGGGGAGGAGATGAGTCAGTCAGGTTGCGGTGTGGCACCGATGAAGAATACAGCTTTCCCCCAGATCCTGGATGCTTCCTCCACCCCCCCCACCGCCCCAACTACCATGATCCGAATTCTACCTTGCAAGTCTAGATAGAGCAGAGATGGTACACTGGTGCATATAGGAGCCAGAGGCACAGGGAATCCAGGGTGGATGATACCTTCAGAACCAAAGGGTGAGGGGCAATACTGGGAGAGTAGAGGGTGAGTGGTTTGGAAAGGGGGAACTGATTACAAGGATCTACATGTGACCTCTTCCCTGGGGAATGGACAGCAGAGAAGGGGGTGAAGGGAGACGCCGGATAGGGCAAGATATGACAAAATAACAATCTATAAATTATCAAGGGCTCATGAGGGAGGGGGCAGCGGGAAGGGAGGGGGAAAAGAAGAGGACCTGATGCAAAGGGCTTATGTGGAGAGCAAATGCTTTGAAAATGATTAGGGCAGGGAATATACAGATGTGCTTTATACAATTGATGTATGTATATGTATGGATTGTTATAAGAGTTGTATGAGCCCCTAATAAAATGTTAAAAAAATAAAAGTCAAACATACAAAAACCAAAAATAAAAAAGAAAGAGACGGACTCCTTCAAAGACATAGAAGCCATCATTGATTCACTGATGGTCAGTGACTCTAAACTATAAACACTGAGAAACATAGGAAGATCTGATAAAAAAACAAACCAAAATAAAACCCAACAATAACAGATAGCTAAGAAACATTTTGATAAAATTCCACTACTACAATTTTCTTAAACAAAGAAGGAGTAAAGGAGAATCTCCTTTTCTTGCCAAGGAGATTCTACCAAAAAGTCAGGAACAAGCCAAGGATATCTAGCAGCACTATGTCCGTTCACCATAGTCCCAGATTGTCTTCCTGTATAATGAGGTAAGGACAATAGAGGACGTGTATACTCTGTTGCTTAGCAATTTCATTCCTATGTATATTGGAAAAATGTTCTGATACTGTGCACCAGCAAGCTTGTACCCAATTGTGTCTCTCAGAGTTTGTGAGATTTAAAGAGAGAAAGGGGATAGGAGGAAGCAGAATGGCTGTTCATAAAACGTATACCATAATACATTTCAATATGTTTCTACATTAGAATATATCACAGTAGCTTCCCTCTTGACCTGCAGTTGATAGAAAAAGAAACCGAATTCAGCTTAGCTTTCAATATCAGTAGGTTCCAGAGAAGCCCACATACTGATAATGTGAAGGGATTTTATCTATGTATTTCAGATTAATCTCATGGTCCAAACAGAGTCAAGTTAATCAGGAATAGTTCAGAGTCACTTTACAGTACTTAACCCATGTGTACAGGAAACATATGGTCTAGATTCAGAAAATTCCACAGGTTCCAAGAGTCTTCGTATGACATCCCCACCCCTCCCCCCACACACACACTATCCAATTCTCCAACTTTAAAAGAACTTCATAGCCTTCATAAGAAACTCCACTAATTGGACATGCCGAATTTTAAACCGAGGAACCTTGGTGATATCAGCAGGTATGTACTTGTTTGAGCCCCCACCCACCAGCAGCTTGTCAAGACAAAAGATATGTCAGTTTGCTTCCATAAAGATTACAGCTTGGGAAACCCCACAGGGAGGCTTTATTGTCACCTGTCAGATTGCTATGAATTGGATAGAATCGATATTCAGCTTGGGAAACCCCATAGGGAGGCTTTATTGTGTCCTGTCAGATTGCTATGAATTGGATAGAATCGATAGCTATGGGTTTGGAGTTTCCTTTTAATAGCTTAGCTTTATTAAATTGTTTATTCAATTGTAAATAAGAAAGTTGAACAAAAGCATTTCTCTTGACTTCCTGGTATCACAGTCTGTTAAAAGGAACATAAGTGACCCTGTTTTTAATGAATTTTAAACAGGGTGTTTCAGATACTTGCAGATGGAACATTTTAAAGAGACTATTAAGACACAGAGCAATTTAAAGTAAAAGTCATCAGAACTTGATTTATGATAGCTAGCATAATCAGAGGATCTGTGGTAGTAATGCTGGGTAAGTTTGAACTAACCACAACTAACTACAAGGAGGAACGGAAAGGAGGATGAAGGTGGGGAGGAAGGAAAGAAACGTGTAGGTAATGTTTCTTGCCTTGTTAACACACTTGGTCAGGAAGATGTAGAATTGCTTACAGGCTATTTTTTTTCTGGACTAGATATATTAAGGATCTGGTTTTGCTTCTTTGTGCCATGTCAACAGTGCTTAGACCTTTACATTAAAAATTAAAGAATATATACATTATACATATAACCATCTATCACCTTACAAGTACATATCTTTTGGTAAAAAAAGGGAGAGAACCAAATTGCTAGTGGGGGCAAAGTGCCTCTCAGTACTTTTATGGATTCTAAGGAAGGAGTAGGTCTGTTACTGGCTCCTAACAGGCCACAACGATCTGCGTTTTGGTACATCCTGTGGGAATGCAGGCCTTTTGCCTTAGAATACTCAGACATTGAACCCTGAGTCTTCAAGGTACACAACATACTCCAAAGGCCGTAACAGAGGGACGTGATGTGGAAAATCCATTAGGTGAAGTAGGCGCTACCTCAAACAGTGCTGTAACCTGAGGACTTGAGACAGAAACTACATGGTGTATAAAGCAGCAGAAAATAACTAAATCAAGAATACTGAACTGATGGTAGGCACACTAACATTTACTTACTACTTCAATGCCCTACTTGCTATGTTAAGATATATATTATTCTGGCAGACTTGTGTCTGACATTGTTGGTGAATATCATTATAAACTTTGACCACCAACTATCACTGTTTGTGTAAACACTGTTCAATCACATACAGATTTATTCTGTACAAATCAATAATACATGGATTGCAATTTATAGTTATTCTACACTTGTTCAATCTCCCTTTCTCAATCTCTTTTTATACCATCCATTCAATGCTGAGTCATAGTGACCCCTGTTTACAGAAGTAGAAAGTCTTGTTTTTCTCCCTCTGAGTGGCTGGTGGTTTCGAACTGTGGACCATGTGGATCATAGCCCAAAGCTTGACCACTATATCAACAGGGTTTAAGTCTTTTGTCAACAGTGATTCAAAACTTATACCATGGAATAATCAATGACACTATAAACAGAAGGTCTTTATGATCCAGGGAGAAGATTGATAAGATTCTCTGCCGTACAATAACAAGGATGTCTGTAAGGTGAACCGGAGGCAGATAAAAAACAAAACAACAACCAACCTAGATTCAGGAATGGATTTGGGCTTACTCTTAATCCCAGCTTCAATTTAAGAACCACTAGTTTTGTTTTTAAATCATTTTATTGGGGGCTCATACAATTCTTATCACAATCCATATGTACATCCATTGTGTCAAGCACATTTGTACATTTGTTGCCATCATCAATTTCAAAACATTTTCTTTGTATTTGATCCCTTGGTATCAGCTCCTCATTTTTTCCCTCCCTCCCTCATGAACCCTTGATGTGGATTGTGATAAGAGTTGTATGAGCCCCAATAAAATGATTTAAAAAACCAAAATGATAACTCTGAATTAAATCTTAACACTTTATCATTTGATCTTCTCTTTTCACACATTGTGTGCTTGATCTTCCTCCCCACCCCCCAACAGTTTTATAGGCACATAATTTACCTGTAATACAATTGAGTAGTTCAATTGTTCAATATTATCAAGGGGAATTATACAGCCAACACCACATCTATTTTTGAGCATCTCCTCACACCCCCATGATTAAATCCCCTTTAAAATGAGTTGTGCAACCATGAATGTTCCCTTCCCCCTTACCCTCCTGACCCCCCACCCCCCACTCTTCCATTCCTTATCATACCTTGGATCAGTTATCATACAAGATGTTATGGAAATGCAAGGGTGGGGTGGGCAGACAATAAGGAAGGTTTAAAATTATTTCTGTGTGTGTTTTTTTCCTCCCTTATTAGAATTTTGTCATTGTTGGTAGCTTTATTGACTCTCTGTTATGTATTTTTCTGTTTTTTGGTGTATGAAATCCAGGATAGATAAATCTGTAGAGACAATAACTAAAAATGAGTTCCTGAGGTGTACGGCAGGGAGGTAGGCAGTGGGTGTGTAATGGGGAGCTAATAGCAAGGAGTTTAAGAAGTGAGAAAATGTTTTGAAACTAATTGTGGTAGCAATTGTACAATAATATTTGATATAATTGAATTTTAAAATGATATGATATCTGAATTAGCTTGTAGTAAAGTGGCTTGGGAAAAAAATTGTGACCTTAGAAATTGAAATACTGTATTTTATAATTTATTAATTTTAACTCATTCAACATGAGAAAAGCAAACTCACTATACATTAACATAAGTAATATTTTAATGAATAATTATTTAAATTTTTTAATGAGAAGCATAGCATTGGCTTACTTTTTTTGGGTAAATTTCTAATGTTTGGCTTGGAGAAAACAACTGAATTCTAGGATCTGGTTTGGTATTCACTTTGCTATGATATGTTGTTTTGTTTGAAGAATATGAAGAAAATATAGCCCCACCTCTGCACTCACCAAGGGAGTCAGCAGCACCTTTGGGTCCTAACATTACAGATTGAGTATCACTATTTTAAACTATTTTTTACTGTGCACCATTCCATTAGTAAACTTTAAGTTACTTACTCTTTTTTTTCTGTTAAATTAGTCAATGACTGTGCCGATAACATTGTCTTGCTTGCATTGTAATCACTATTTTTAAAAATTTGATATCTTTCTGCATAAATGCTGTGATTAGCCATTTTTTCTTAGTCATGTGGTTTGTGTCATAGAGACAGAAATAAGTTGCTTTCTCTAAACTTCAAAATATTTTATACGGTAAGAGCATTAACTTCAGAGCTTGTTGGACAGAGGTTGCCTAAAATTCCTCTCATCTGATTAAGGTAATCACATCAAGTCTTTCTCATTATGCTTTTCAGGCAAGTGTGAAGATTCAGCCAAGCATTTAGGAGCTTATATTAGATTCTCCATGTGATCTTCGAGGAAATTCTTTCAATTTAATAGACTAAGGCTACTTCCAGAAGTCTTTGAGCTGATATTCTGCAAGGAAAACCTTGACATTTATGGGCACGTATAAATGTCAACTTCTCTTTAAATCCTTTGTTTTCATCATTTCATTTAACCTTACAGCAATTCTAGCATGGGGAGATCTGAAGTCTTGGGGAGCTGAAGTTTCCGTTTTCATAAGCATAAGTTTAATAAGCAGACTAAGACTACTTACCCCATCCTTCATTAGCAGAGCTCACATTGTTTCCATGTACCCTGTCTTCCCCAGGAGCCTCTGAGGATAATGATTGTATCTTGGGAGTAGATACAGAGGTGTAAATGGAAGAGATAAGGGCAACCCTGGGGAGTGAAGATGACTGTCAGTTGATGATGTGCCTGAAGGAATGTGAGGTGTCTGCCATTCTGGAGCCGAGGAGCTCTAGCCACACCCAGATACTCCAGTTGTCCTTGCAGAGTTGTGAGCTCGGGCAGATTCTGTCTGACTGATCAACAGAGAAGCAAATGGGATCAGAGGAAGGTGGGTTCTGACCAAACTTCAGGTTGTTATGTCTCAAGAAAGTTAAAGCTCTAACTTTTTGATATGTTGTTGATATGAACTCCAACATATATATTAACTGGCCATCAAGATGAGCCATACCCATCAAGAGGAGTCATAGTTTAATATCAGGGAAGTTTAGCATCCGCAATGGTGGAGACTGGTTGAGAAACATCACCAATGACAACCTCAGGTCTGGAAAGAGGGGCCTGGGTTTGGGTGATGGACATGAGAAGGGAGTGAGTGAGTATAGCACAGGAGATCTAGGACTGGTGAGCTGTCCATACTTGCCATCCTTAAGTCTTCCCCTCTTATTTTTTTTCTCTCCTGTCACTTGTAAACTACAGTTGCATGGTGTTGCCTGTGCTTTGCAGTTCTTTTTATTTTTATTATTATTTTTAAATTATTTTATTGGGGCTCATACAACTCTTATCACAATCCATACATACTTCAGTTGTGTAAAGCACACGTATACATTCGTTGCCCTCTTCATTCTCAAAATCCACTTTCTGCTTGGGTTCCTGGAATCAGCTCCTCATTTTCCTTTTTTTCCCTCCCTTCGTCTCTGCTCTCCCCTCCCTCATTAACGCTTAATAATTTTAAAAATCATTATTGGGGGCTCATGCAACTCTTATCACTATCCATCCTTCCATCCATTGTGTCAACCGCATATGTACATTTGTTGCCATCATCGTTCTCAAAACATTTGCCTTCTACATGAGCCCTTAATATCAGCTGCTCATTTTCCCCCTCCCTTCCCACTCCCCCCACCTCTTGAACCCTTCATAGTTAATAAATTGTTATTATTTTGTCATATGTTACACTGTCCAACGTCTCCCCCTGCCCTCTTCTCTGCTGTCCATCCCCCAGGAAGGAGGCTGTACCTAGATTCTTGTAATCATTTCCCCCTTTCTATCCCACCTTCCCTCCACCCTCCAAGCATCGCCACTCTCACCACAGATCCCGGAGGAGTCATCTGGATTCCCTGTGTTTCCAGTTGCTCTCTACCAATGTACATTCTCTGGTCTAACCAGAGTTGTAAAGTAGAATTGGGATAATGATAGTGGGGGGGGAGGAAGTATTTAAGAACTAGAGGAAAGTTATATGTTTCTTCGTTGCTACCCTGAACCCTGACTGGCTCATCTCCTCCCCACAACCCTTCAGTAAGGGGGTGTCCAGTTGGCTGCCGATGGGCTTTGCGTCTCTACTCTGCACTGACACTTTTACAATGATATGATTTTTTTGTTCCTTGATGCTTGATACCTGGTCCCTTCGACAGCTCGTGGTCACACAGGCTGGTGTGTTTCTTCTATGTGGGCTGTGTTGCTTCTGAACTAGATGGCCACTTTGTTTATCTTCGAGCCTCCAAGACCCCAGATGCTATATCTTTTGATAGCCGGGAACCATCAGCTTTCTTCACCACATTTGCTTATGTACACATTTGTCTTCAATGACCATATCAGGAAGGTGGGCACCCACTGATATGATTTTTACTTCTTTGATGTCTGATAACTGGTCCCTTCTACACCTTGTGGTCAGACAGGCTGATGTGCTTCTTCAATGTGGGCCTTGATGCTTCTCAGCTAGATGGCTGCTTGTTTATCTTCAAGCCTTTAAGACCCCAGATGCGATATCTTTTGATAGCCGAAACCCTTAATAATTTATAAATTATTATTTTTTCTTATCTTACACTGTCCGGCATCTTCCTTCACGCACTTTCCTGATGCCCATCCCCCAGAGAGGAGGTTATATGTATATCCCCATGATTGGTTCCCCCTTTCTACCCCTCCTTCCCTCCTGGTATCGCCACTCTCACCGTTGGCCCTGAGCGGTTCATCTGTCCTAGATTCCCTGTGTTTCCAGATCCCATCTTTACTGCTGTGCATCCCCTGGCTGGTCTAACCAGGTTTGCAAGGTAGAATTGGGATCATGATAGTTGGGGGGAGGAAGCGTTTAAGAGCTAGAGAAAGGTTGTGAGTTTCTTTATTTGTACACTGAACCCTGAGTGACTCATCTTCTCCCACTACCCCTTTGCAAGGGATGTCCAGTTGTCTACAGATGGGCATTGGGTCCCCATCATGCGCTCCCTCCATTCATGATGATATGATTTCCCCCCAGCCTTCGGTGCTTAAAACCTGGTCCTCTCAGCCCTTCATGATCACACATGGTGTGCTGCTTCCATGTGGGCTTTGTTGCTTCTGGGCTAGATGGCCGCTTGTTTACTTTCAAGCCTTTAAGACCCCATATGCTATATCTCTCAATAGCTGGGCACCATCAGCCTTCTTCACCACAATTAACTTATGCCCACATTCATCTTCAGCGTTTATGTGGGGAAGGTGATCACACAATGATGGTTTTTGTTCTTTGGTGTCTGCTACCTGACCCTTCAACACCTTGTGTTCTCATAGGCTTATGTGCTTCTTGTCTGTGGACTTTGAATCACTATAGAGTAAACCATGAAATAAGATTATACATCACCACAAACACTTCTCTTTATGAAAATGCATTATCCCAGTTTCTTACCATTTATATATAGAGCTTGCTTTTTTAATTCATTCAGTAGATTTATTACTGTAATCTTGGGTTAAGACATTCACTAAGAGTTTGGTGGAGGAAGAAGAACTTGTGCAAACATGGCTTGGAAAGAGAAATTAGAACAAAAATAAGAAAGAAAAGAAAACAGAGAGTGTTAAGAATTTGGGGAAGGGCCATGTTCCATGTATGAAGAGGCAGTGCCCAGTAGGATAAGATGGTTGGTTTGGTTGATAACTAAAAACAGTCCTTTGTATTTAACAGATTAGATCCCACTGGTAACCGTTGTAGATAGCCTTCTTAGGGAAAGGGTGGGATTGGAAGCCTCAGAGCTTAATAAAACGAAGAATGTTTCAATGTTAATATGATATTTAGGTTAGAAGAGAAAACAACTATATAGTAAAATTTAAGAAAGTATATGTGTAAATAATGGGTTTCTCTTAAGACCTTAGTAAGAAAGTGAAATGTCTCAAGAGAGATTGAGCTTTATTGTGAAATCAGGGGATGGATTAAGTATGTGACATTTTTAAGTGACCCAATATTGTATCTAGTCCTTTGTTTCATTTAGAAACTTTCTTATGCTAAATTATCAGTGATAAGAGGAAAAGAATTGACTAGAAGAGAGGGTTCTTAATCTGTAAATTAGAATTTCTAGTACCAGTCAGATTTTCCATAATCCTTTTGACAACTGGAGAAATAGCTTCATATTGCATATTCATTTTGGGATGTCAATGTTTGATGTTTGTAGCTACCATTCAGTTGTCCCTGATTATGGTGACCCTCTGTACAAGAGATGCAAACACTACCCAGTCTTACACCGTGGTTATGGGGCTTGCCTGTAAAGCTGTTGTGATCAATAGCATTTCCGGGCAATTGGCTGGGACTCGAACGGAGAACTTCCACCACTCAATATGAGGAATTTCCAAACACAGCTAAGACCTGTTAGTTAAAGTGATCAGGGCTTGTGACTTCGTGTGGAAAGCTCCATCGTTTGCTACTTTAGGAAGTCTTCTGTCTAACTGCCTCTCCTACAGTACTTGCCTTAGTGTGAGGTGTAGCACTTGAATGTGCTGTTCTTGGAGTCAGTGTGGCAAGGCATGTAGGTCTTACATTGAATTGGTCTGACATCGCAGCTGAGCCTCTTGGAATGTGGCCGGAGTGAGTGGATATAGACGAGCAGACCACTGACAGCGGCGAGGAGCCCCTCCCTTAATGGTGATTAACGTGGCCTGTCTTGGAAGGAAACAGGATTCCTGTCCTTCCTCCCCTTACAAGATGGTGAAATGCTGGCTCTGTTCAATCATCCAGATGATTCAAGTTTTAGGTTTTCACAAGCTATGATGAAAAATAATTTACAAAACAGAGCTACTTTTCAGGAACCATAAAGAATCTTCATCACAGTTTCATTTAATTAACAAGAGAATATTTTTAAGAATCTTAAATAATTATTTTCTGTTAAATAATAGACTTAGTTGCGCGTAAATGTCTTGACATAGTTTCCTTTTATTTGGCTAGTAGATAAGGACTTGCATCATCCCTGACCACAGTGCCATTTGGAGAATGATGGTGTCTGTAACTAAGTTGGGATGGTCTCAGCCTGCTTTTTTAACATTGATTTTGTCCTATAGCAATGCTTTTATCTTCTTAACATGATAAATTTTGCTATAACTTTTGTTGTATATATATTTTACAAAACGTTGATAAGCTCTCCTGTGCACTCACAGAAAACAGGGCTAATTTCTTTAATTCAAGTATTGTTGATTCCTTATGAAGAGTCTTGAACACCACTATTATACAGGTATAGTTAGCATAACGTTTCAAAGTTTTGGTGACCTTTGGAATTTCTTTTGATTAGCTTTGTACTTCATACATGTAAAGCTCAGTATCATTCCTCAGAATGCTTATTTACTTCACACATGCCCTACTCTCTATTCCTTCTCCCAGCATTCATGTTGACATCCTATGGAATGCAGAAGAGGCACCGCAGTGTGAGTTCTCTGTTGTCAATAAAAATCACATGGAGCAAGCCTGAGTCCGTGGGTGGCACAGCTCAGCTAAGTGCTCAGCTGCTAACTGGAAGGTTAGAGAGTCAAGTCCACCAAGGTGGGGCACCTTCAAAGCAAGGCCTTGTACTCTACTTCTGAAAAATCAGTCGTTGAAAACTCAATGGAGCACAGTTCTACTCTGATGCACATGAGATCTAATGATGCCAACTGATTTCTTTTTTAACAGTTTTATTGGTATATAATTCACATATCATATAATTCAGTAATTCAATCGCATCACGAGAATTGTACAATCATCAAGACAATCAGTTTTAGAACACATTCTTTGTTTTTGTACTTATTATTATTGGCTCCCCATCTCACTTCATTCTACACCGTCAGACCCTAATTTGACTACTTTGGATTTCATATACAGAAAAACATCAAAACAAAACTATAACAAAGTAAAGCAGATAAAAACATCAATAAAAATAAATCATAAAGCACATCCGCACATTCCCTGCCCCAATCATTCTCAAGGCATTTGCTCTCCACTTAAGCCCTTTGCATCAGGTCCTCTTTTTGTTTTCCCCTCCCTCCCCGCTCCCCCCTCCCTCATGTGCTTTATACAATTGATGTATGTATATGAATGGATTGTGATAAGAGTTGTATGAGCCCCTAATAAAATATAAAAAAAGAAAAGGTAAAAAAAAGAAAATGATTAGGGCAAAGAATGTACAGATGTGCTTTATACAATTGATGTATGTATATGTATGGATTGTGATGAGAGTTGTATGAGCCCCTAATAAAATGTTTAAAAAAAAAAGTAAATTCTAGAAAAGAATAAGGGCAACATATGTACAAACATGCCTGATTCAATTGATGTATGGATTGTGATAAGAGTTATATAGGTCCCCAATAAAATGATTTAAAAAAAAATAAATAAAAAGTAAAAAAAATAAATCATAAAATATTAAATAGTAGAACAAATTTAAAAGGAGCCAAAAGGGGTATCAAATGATATTACATTTTAACTATGTCTACTATTATTGACTTCACATGCTCTAGATCTGATAAACAAGGTGATTCGCATGAGTCTTTTTCATATTTATTTATTTATTTATTCTCTCTTTTTTAAAAATCCCCCGAGGGGGTGCACCGTTCCTGGAAGTACTGCAATACCAGGTCGATGCGTGGAGTGGACGGAGCAAGCATCTATTCCAACTCCCTGCTCCAAAAATCCATTTAGTATATTGTCCTCGGATAGAAGACGTATCAGATATTAAGCTGATAAGAACAGATACTATGCTTGATCTTAGCCAAAAGGCCGAGAAGCGATACACATGAGTCTTTTTAATGGGCAGTGCAGACACAGAGAAATAGGGAGAAGACAGGGTTCTGTTCTCCCAGCTTCATGTTGTGTTTGGAAAGGTAAATGGTGGTATGTGGTTGTGTTTTCACAGGATCAGATGAGTGATGCTGATCAGTGTTAATGAATGTGACCAGGCCATTAGGGCCTTTGTGTCTGTGATATTGCCAATGTGTGTTGACAAGGCAACTAATATCCAAATGAGTGTTAAGTGTTCTGGCTCTGCTTTTGTGCACATGGTCAGGATGTAGTTCAGCTTCTGGATCACATAGTGTTCAGTTTTCCTTAGTAATAAAACAGAGAAGGCAGGAGGTTCTGCCCCCTAGTTCACCTGTAGAGATGAGGAAAGAAATGTACTGCTAGTTTCTGATCCAAGTAAATTACTTCCGGGGTTTAGACCATTGATTTCTTAGATTTCCATGAACCTAAGGTCTTCCACTTTAAAACGTCCTAGGAACTGGTCCTCTCCTTGAAATTCAGCTGGCCCTTGCATATAAAAGATACGTTCTTATTCATGGGCCATGGTCAGTGGTGTGTGTGTGTGTGTGTGTGTGTGTGTCTTTAGAGTGATGCATTTGAAAGCCAGTTTTCTCTCTCTTTTTCTCTGTAGGTAATTTACAAACATAGTTACTACCTGTGGCAAAAGCTTCCTGTTCCTGTAGGCTGCACATTGTCATTATGTTCACGTGTCTCTGTTTCACAGCTTATCAAATAGAGTAGGAAGAGGGGAGTCATTGTCTAGGAGCACTGAGCTTCTGCTAATGGTCACTGGGAAATTTGGAAATGGATAGTGATGATGAACATGATTAATGACACTGAATTATACATACATATCAAGTTAAGATAGCAAAATTTAAAATATACATTTATATTACCAACCTCCCCTGCCCAATGCACAGAATATACATAGTCTTAGAGTCCCTGCATGGTGCAAACAGACTGCAAACCAAAGACTGGAGGTCAGTTTCCCCAAGAGGTTCCTCCAAAGAAAAGCCCAGTGATCTGCTTCCAAAGTTTTCACCATCGAAAACCCTGTGGTGCACTGCTCGCCTTTGACACACCCAGAGGTTTGCACACGTCTCAACTAGCTCTACGGCAACTGGTGAGATCCTCAGCAAAGGCAGTGAAACCTGGGAAGACGGAAATGAAAATATTTTCTATTAATAGAGATGAAAGAAAAGTGGTAAATGTGGAAAACTTGTGAAATCCAGAAAAGGAAGCAAGCAAGTTCTGTGGAGTTTGGGGGTCCCACAGGGACCACAGTGTATGATTGAGAACCCAGACTCAATTCTGGATACAGTGGCATTTTGGTGCCAGCTTAACTAGACCAAATAGAACATGGAGTGAATGTATGAGGCAGTTAAAAAGTTTGTTTCTAGCAGTTTTACCAACATACAGTTTACATATATATCATCATTTCATTTGTTCAATCACACTCATAAGAGTTTTACAACCATCACCACCACCAATTCCTTATATACATTGTTGCTATTTCTCCATTTGCCACCCACTTCTCCTTCCATGTCCATTTGAAACTATTAATCCATTTGTTTCCATTGGTTTATCTACACTGGATTTCATATGCAGAAAAACATAAAAAATCAAAACAAAATAAGAACAGTGGCCAAATGAACCAGAGGAAAGCCTCAATAGTAAACTAAGGAGATATTAAATATTGGAACCATTATACACTGGATCAAAAGGAAGAGCATATGACAAGATGTCATGTTTTGATTTAGCTACAAGTATAGGAATCTGCCTTACAATGTAGTCTGTTTGGTAACAAGGCCTTTCCTGTCTCTGGTCCATAGTCAAAGGGATTCAACTGAGGCTTAATCTGGATGGGGGATCCTGGGAATGGATGTTGGATTTTCATTGTCATCCACAGTCTTCTGCAAACCGAATATTCAGAATTTAGGCTTTAACACCATTCCGTCCTCTGGGTTTGGTTTTTATTATTTGAAATTCTTGGATCATATAGACTTGGTGTGCTTCTGTGTTGACTTAGGTAATGCCTCACTTAAATGACTGCTTGTTTGAAGACAAGCCTTTAAGACCCCAAACAATATTCTTTCTGAATAACATTTTAAAACATCAAATAATTAAAGGGCTTTTTTCCCCAAAGGAAAAACTGTTGTTGTTGTTAGGTGCCATTGAATCGGTTCTGACCCAGAGTGACACACACAACAGAATGAAACACAGCCCAGGCTTGCATCATACTCGTAATCGTTCCTGTGCTTGAGCCCAATGTTACAGTCACTGTGTGCACCCATCTGGGTAAGGGCTTTCCTCTTTTCACTGGGCCTCTACTTTAACAAGCAAGATGTCTTTCTCCAGGGACTGGCCTCTTCTGACAACATGTCCGACGTGTATGACACGAAGTCTCCCCGTCCTGGCCTCTAAGCAACATTCTGGTCATACTTCTTCCACGGCAGATCCGTTTTTCTGTCCTCTTAGCAGTCCGTGGTACTTTAAATATTCTTTCCCAGCACTGCAACTCAAATGCATCCAGTCCTTTCTTCCTTGGTCTTCCTTATTCAATGCCCATGCATATGAGGCAGTTAAAAATAGTATGCCTGGGGTCAGGCACACCTTTGCCCCCAAAGTAATATCTTTGTTTTTAACATTCTGAAGATTTCTTCTGCAGAAGATTTGCCTACTGTATCATTTGATCTCTTCACTGTTGCTTCCAGTAGCATTGATTGTGGATATAAGCAAGAAAAAATGCTTGAAATCTTGCACCTTTTCCCCATTTATCATGATGTTTCCTATTGGCTCAGTTGTGAGGATTTTGGTCTTTACATGAGCTGGAATCTGTACTGAAGGCTGCAATCTTTTATCTTCATCAGCAAGCGCTTCAAGTCCTCTTCGCTTTCAGAAGGCAAGGTGTGTCAACTGCACATTGCAGGCTGGTAACATGCTATCTTCCAATCCTGATGGCGCGCTATGTAACCCAGCTTCTCTGATGATTTGCTCAGCATACAGATTGAATAAGTGTGATGAGGTGATGCAAGGCTGACACACACCTTTCTTGCTTTTAAACCGTGCTGTATTCCCTTGTTCTGTTTGCACAACTGCCTCTTAATCCATGTACAAGTTCTTCATGAGCAAAATAATGTGTTCTGAAATTCCTATTTTTCTCAAGACTATCTATAGTTTGTTATGATCCATAGAGTTGAATGCCTTTGCACAGTCGATAAAACTCAAGCAAACATCTTTCTCGTGTTCTCTGTTTTGGGCCAATAACCATCTGATAGGTACAATGATATTTCTTGTTGAATCTGGCTTGAATTTCTGACAGTTCCAATTCAATGTACTTCTGTAACTGTTATTGGATGATCTTCACAGAATTTCACTTGGCATTTGATATTGATGCTATTGTTCTATAACTTGTGTGGTCACCCTTCTTTGGAATGGGTACAAATATGGATTTCTTACAATCATTTGGCCGAATAGCTGTCTTCCAAATTTCCTGCTATGGATGAGTGAGTGCTTCCAATGATTCATCAACTTGTTGAAATATTTGAACGGGTATTCCATTAATTCCCAGAGCCTTCTTTTGTGCTAATACCTTTAGTGCAACTTTGCTTCTTTCAGTAATATTGGTTCTTGATTATGGAAATGGTCTCTTGTTTACTATTTTTGATACAATGAATATGTGTATCCTCTCAAATTTGCAATAAAGATGCAGTGATAATTGTGGGTTATTATAATGAAAAAATTGGAAAGAAAGAGGAAGTAACAGTAGTTGGAATATACTGCATTAGTTATAGATGTGAAACTTCAGATTGTATTAATTTCACAAGACCAATGATTTCTTCATCACAAAAACCTTTTTCCAGCAACAGATGTGCTGCATAGGAACACTAATGACAGAAGACCCAAAGAGCTGTGGGATGACATCAAGAACATCAACCAATGGCACACATATCGTAGAATCATTTGTGTTCAAATTGTAAAGTGGGGACTGAATTTTCAATGTCAATTTTCACTTTAAGCACAATAAAATGCTTTTAAAAAGAAAAAAAAGGAATGGAAGAAAGGATCAAAGTGGATGTCAGAAGAGACTGACACTTGCTTTTAATCCTATCGTAGTTAAGACAAATGGAAGAAATGATGAAGAAAAAGATCTGAACATAAAATTTCAAAGAACTGCTGAAGAAGACAAAGTAAAATGTTATAGTAAAATGTACAAAGACCTAGAGTTAGAACAAAAGAAGAAAAAAGAACACTGCGTATTGTCAACAGACAGAACTAAACTAAAAATCAAGCCTTGAGTTGCAATGGTGAAAGATTCTATGAGTAAACATTAAAAAATGAAGAGAAGTTATAAAGAATAAACAGTCACCATAGGAATTTGAACTTACATAAGAACAATTGATTTGTTCAATACTTGATTCCTTGGCCTCAGTTCAGTTGCTGATTTGAGCATATCCATTACAAGGAGGTGCCCCCCCCCCTGCAAAATGGAATATTGTTTTTCAAAGCTATGAATTTAAATTTTTTTTACAAAACAACCTTATCACCTTCAAAGTACTCTCCATTACACTTAATACATTTATCATATCTGCAATTCCATTCTTAGAAACAATTTTCAAAACTCATCAGTTTGGATTGCTGACAGCACCTCCATTTTTTTCTTCACCTCTTCTATGTCTTTGTCAAATCATTGTCCTTGATGTTCCTCTGCATTCACGGAAACAAAAAAGAAGCCACATGGAGTGAGGTCAG
The DNA here is from genome assembly GCF_050624435.1 of Tenrec ecaudatus. Lineage (NCBI taxonomy): Eukaryota > Metazoa > Chordata > Mammalia > Afrosoricida > Tenrecidae > Tenrec > Tenrec ecaudatus. The sequence continues at coordinate 62,161,769 of NC_134537.1, read as the reverse complement.
ATGAGTAACATGCAAGGGGCAATAGAGGCATGCTGTTTTTTGACAAAAAATGACTGTGTGAGCAGGTGCATTGTTATGGCAAAACCAGTCCCCTATCTGCCACAAAGCAGACTTTTTTGTTGCACACTTTTATACAGTCTTTTCAGAATCTCTAAATTAAAAACTTGATTAACAGTCTGACCTGCTTTAAGAAAATCCAAATGCACCACAAGCCGACATCTTCCATTTGGGAAATTGACAGACGCCCAGAACGAGGTAGCCATCAATTGACATTTCACCTTTATTGAAGTAACAAAATAACTCATTCACTTGAGTTTTACCCATAGCACTGTCCTGGAAGCTGTGTTCAACATCGCAACAGTTCCTGTGTCATTTTTCCTGAGCAGAAAACAAAATTTCACAGCTTCACGCTGTTCTCTTAAATTGGCCTTCACAAATAATGAGTGAAACTGCCTTGACAAAAAAAATTAACTGTGATCATAGAGAATCTTCCTAGGTGATGACGCTACTGGATGCACTAACCCAGAGTTAGTTGCTTGATGCTCACCTAGTGGGAAAAATGCATACTAAGGAACCACTGCTCTGCCTAGTACAATTCCAATTTTGGGGGGTTACCTCCTAGTAGTTCTTCCCACAGATGTAGTTAATTTGATTTGTGTTTATTCCATCTGGGGAAATCTGTGTATAGTTGCCACTGGCGTTGTTTAAAGAAGGTATTTTTTTAAATCATTTTATTGGGGGCTGGTACAACCCTGATCACATACATACATACATACATACATACATACATACATACATACATACATACATTGTATCAAGCACACTTGTGCATTTGTTGCCATCATTATTCTCAAAGCATTTGCTTTCTACTTGAGCCCTTGGTATCCGCTCCTCAGTTTTTTCCTTCCCTCCCTACTCCCTCCTTCCTCGTGAACCCATGGTAATTTATACATTATTATTATTTTGTCATATCCTACATTGTCTGACATCTCCCTTCACCCACTTTTCTATTGTCCATCCCCCAGGAAGGAGGTTCTATGTAGATCCTTGTAATCTGTTCCCCCTTATCACTCCACCCTCTAGGTATCGCCACTCTCACCACTGGTCCTGAAGGTATCATCTGTCCTGGATTCACTGTGTTTCCAGTTCCTATCTGTACCAGTGTACATCCTCTGGTCTAGCCAGATTTGTAAGGTAGAATTGGGATCATGATAGTGGGGGCGGGGGGGAAGAGGTTAGCATTTAGGAACTAGAGGAAAGTTGTATGTTTCATCGTTGCTACACTGCACCCTGACTGGCTTGTCTCCTCCCCGCGACCCTTCCATAAGGGGATTTCCAGTTGCCTACAGATGGGCTTTGGGTCTCTGCTGTGCATTCTTCCTCATTTACAATGATAATATTTTTTTGTTCTTTGATGCCCAGATACCTGATCCCATTGACACCATGTGATCACACAGGCTGGTGCGCTTCTTCCATGTGGGCTTTGTTGCTTCTCAGCTAGATGACCGCTTGTTTATCTTCAAGCCATCAAGACTCCAGATGCTATATCTTTTGATAGCTGGGTACCGTCAGCTTTCTTCACCACATTTGCTTATGCACCTGCTTTGTCTTCAGCAATTGTGTCGGGAGGGGAGCATCATGGAATGCCAGTTTAATAGAACAAAGTGTTCTTGCATTGAGGGAGCACTTGAGTAGAGGCCCAATGTCCATCTAATACTTTATTATTAAACATATAAATATATGCACTTAGATCTATTTCCCCATCATCATATATAAATATATTTACATATGTATATCCTTGTATTTAGACCTCTATAAATGCCCTTTGCCTCCTAGTTCTTTCCTCCATTTCCTTTTACTTTCCTCTTGTCCTACTATCATGCTCAGCCTTCATTTGGGTTTCAGTAATTCCTCTCAGTTACATTGCCTTTGATCAAGCCCTCCCTGGCCCCTTACACCCTCCTCGCCACCAATTTTGGATCATTTGTTCCCTTGTCCCTGGGTTGGATATACCACTTGCTTTCCCTCAGCTCCCCCTCTCCCATGTCCACCGGAAACCATTGGTCCCATTGTTTTCTCCTCCAGATTGTTTATCTCGCCTTTCTTATCTAGATAGACCTGCAGGGAAAATAATATGCACAAAAACAAGACAGAGCAAAAAACAAAGCAACAAAAGAAAACAAAAAACAACAACAGCAAAATACCAATGAGAAAATAAAGAAAAACCTGTAAATAGTTCAAGGTCTGTTTGTTGAACTTTCGGAGTGTTCTCTGGTTCAGTTTGATGGGATGCCACCCCCTGGTCCCAAAGCCTATTTTTGGTATTCCCTTGGGACTACCTTGCTCTGCTTCACTTGCTGTTCTGTTGCAGACACTTAGTGTTTTGTCTCAAGTGTGGTGGAGTCAGATCGGGCACAATTCCCACACTGTGTCTCCCGTGTTGTTTGCTGTAGGACTATGGATCAGGGATGGATGTCTTGTCTCCTAGTGGGCTGGGCCAGATGGTCCTCTCTGTTCATTGGCTGCTCTGAGCAGGAATATTGTCCTCCAGGCTTGGTGAGCCTGGATGTGCTCCACTCTCTCTTCCTTCCCCTTCATTTGCTCCGTGTGCTCTGATCAGACATGTCCCTCTCTCTGAGCTGTAGCTTCAGTGCTGTTCTCTGAAGTAAATTCTTCTGCAGGGAGGGGTGGCTCTCCAAGTAGTTGGGATTGGGGTCCGGCCCCTCAGACCTCTCTACTTGTTCCCAGCTTCATGTTGGTATGTTGCATTCACAGAAAGAAGGTATTTTAGATATAGAGGCTATTGGCTTCGCAAATATCTATCATGAGCTCTCCACTTCCTTTCTATTACCGAGGCCATATTCTCCAACTGCTCTTCCTTCTTCTTATTTCTAATTTTTGCATTCCAATCACCAATTTTTATCAATTTATCTTGATTTCATGTTTGATCAATTTCAGACTGAAGCCTTGGTAGGATTCTTCAATGTCTTCATTTTTAATTTTAGTGGTTGATGTATAAATTTGAATAATAATTGTATTGATTATATTTCCTCATATGCAGATATATATTATCCTATCACACAGTGCATTGCACTTCAAGATAAAATTTGAAATGTCCTTTTTGGCAATGAATGCCAAGAATTCCTCCTGATTGTGTCATTTCTAGCATAGTAAACAAAATACTTCTCTGAAATTGGTCAGTACAGCCCATTTCAATTCACTACTGCCTAGGATGATTGATCTTTATGTACTCTATTTCATTTGTGATAACTTCCAATTTTTACAGGGTCATTCTTCATACATTTCAAGTTCCAATTATTAATAACTGCTTGAAGTTTTTAATCCTCTTTTGAGTCCTGCCCCATCAGTAAACGAAGGTCCCTGAAGGCTTTTCTCCGTCCCGCCCAGGATAGTTAACTCTACTTTGAGGAGGCAGCTCTCCCTAGGACATATTGTGATTGCTTTCCTGTCTCTGGGGTTGATCTTTTGCCACTGTCTTTGAAAATGTTCTCCTGCTCTTCTGGAGGTTTTCAGTATCTGGCAATATTATGTTTCTATTCATGTGATTTTTTAATGGCTATTCCTTTTTTGTAGTCTGTTCCTAATCTGGAAGCTCTATTGGTTGTGAATTACTTGTGATTTATCTCCAGCATCGTAGCAACACGTAAGCTACCACAGTACAGCAAACTGGCCGACAAGTGGTGGATATTGACATTAGAATATGGTAAATTTATTTTCAGCTTTTTGTATACACTAATTGCAGATTTCACTTTATTCCATTTTTTGTCTTTTCTTGCTGCCCTTTGGAATTTTCTGTTCATCTGTTTGATTTCATCATTTCTTCCATTTGCCTTAGCTAGTCTATGACTAAGAACAAGTTTCAGAGTAACATCCACTTTGATCTTTTCTTTCTTTCCTGTCTTTTTAATGAACTTTAGCTTTCTTCGTAAATGATGTTTTTAAAGTCCTCCCACAGCTCATTAGGTCTCCTGTCATTAGCTTTCAATGTGTCATATCTGTTCTTGAGATGTTTGCAATATTTAGGTGGAATATACTGAAGGTCATATTTGGGATCTTGTGGACTTGCTTTAATTTTATTCAACTTCAGCCTGAACTTTCTTAAGAGTAATTGATTGTTCTACGGTCAGTTCATAGTCTTTTTTTAGCCTTCTGATAATTGAGCTTCTATATCATATCTTTCCACAAATGTAGTCAATTTCATTTCTATGTATTCCATCTGGAGAAATCCATAAGTATAGCTGGTTTTTGTGTTGTTGAAAAAGATATTTGCTATGAAGAAGTTGTTGATCTTACAAAATTTTATCATACAATCTCCACCCTCATTTCTGTCTCTGGATCTATATTTTCCAACTACTGTTCCTTTCATCCTTCCAACTTTTGAGGTCTCCAGTAATTATGTATGCATCCTTGTTGTGTGCTTGATCAAATTCAAACTGAAAATGTTGCTAGAGTTCTTTATCACGTGCTTTTATTTGAATAATAATTGTACTGTGTGGATTTTCTTGAAGGCCAATTGACAAACACCTGGAACAGACAGCATTGTGCTTCAGGGTAGATCTTGAAATGATCTTTATAATAATGAATGCAACTCCATTCCTCTTGATTTTGTCATTCCTGGCACAGTAAACCATATGACTATCTTACTGAAAGTGGCCAGTGCCACTCCATTTTAGTTCACTCACCCTTGAGATCTCAATTTTTGTGTTCAATTTCAGTTTTGATGACTTTCCGTTTTCTTACATTAATAATCTGTGCATTCAAAGTTCTCATCGTTTGCATAATTTTGAAGTTGTTCTTTCTTATTTTGAGTTGTGCTTCATCAGCAAATGAAGCTCCCTAAGGCTTGGCTCCCACAAGCTCTACTTTAGTGTGCGCCATCATCAACTCAGCCGTCAGAAGCTGCTCCTCCTCGGAAGGCACTGTCACATTTTGCGTGCTTCCAGCCCTAAGAACAAGTCATCTAGCACTGTCTCCCTCAATATTTTGCTTTTATTCATTAGGCCTTCAGCCTCTGACTAAAGTTCAAAGCTATGCATAAAGTTTTCAATGGCTTCTTCCTCTGAAATGGACAGCCAGTTCCTTCTACATAGTCTGTTCTCAGTGTGGAACTCTGCTGACACTCTTCATTTTGAGTTACCCTGGTGGTCTTTGAAATGTCTGTGACACCGCTTCCAGCATCACAGCAACACACAAGCCACCCCAGTACAACAAAGTGACACACAAGCGGTGGTTGTCAGATTAGTTCACACTATGTCCTTGGTGTTATATGCATTAAATTAGCATTGGGTACAGAAGATTTACTAAAAAAAAACCCCCCAAAAAAACTCTGTTCATTTCTCTTTTGAGTTCAATACCATCTTTTCAAAGACATTATAGCAATTTTTTTTGTTTTTCATAATGCAAACATCATGACAAGTGAAGATATCATTAATCACAAGTGTCAAAAAATGGTAGCTTAAAAAACTATTTGGGTTTATTATTTAAGAATACTTAGTGACATGTACTTCTGGTATGATTTTTTTTATATTTCCATAAATTATTTTTAGTTCTATCTGAAACCCAGTAAAGAAATAATTTGCGACAAAGACAATATTAATTTTTTATTGTTGAGTTGAATGACCTGTGAAATGAGTCATGAAATAATAATGATCAAGTTTATAATAATGATATTTTCTCCTTATGTTTTTATTGTATACTGTATTCATTTCACAATGTTTTTATCTCTCTTATTTTATTGGCATCTCTAAGACTGCAATTCTTTTATGAACAGATGGCTTCAACTTTTACCCGTACATCAGGGTGGTGGGTTTGAACCATTGACTTTGCAGTTTATCCCATAGGACTTCTTAGGTGAGATGGGTTGAGGAAATTGATTCATTAAATAATTGGCCAAACACTAAACTATTGACACAGTTAGGGTTTCAAAAAGTTGGTGGGAAAATGAAATTAAAAGATAATGGAAATTTCTAACTTTTTAAAGCTCCTTGTATGTGGTCAGCTAGGGTAGACTGGCTGTGATATGGTTACTAGGATTTTCCTACAAAGAACAAAAAAACTTTGGATTTTAAATATGAATAAATATTTTTACTACCTGGTTCTTGTGATCTAGTGTTGAACTATTAACTACAAAGCCAGCAGGTCTAAACCACTCCCTTGGAAACTCACAGAGGCAGTTGTACTCTGTCCTGTAGGGTTATTAGCAGTAGGAATTGACTCGATGGCTGTGAATTTTGAGTTTGGATAGCATCAAGGGTAAAATAACTTTGCTATCAACTGAAAGATTGGTAGTTCCAGTCCATCCAGAGGATATAAAACAGACCTGGTAATCAAGTTCTGAAAAATCTACCCTTGGAACCCTTGAAGAGCCACTTCTGTGACACACATGATGCCCCATGAGCCAGTTTGACTCTATAGCAATTGGTAAAAATAATATTTTGTAAGTGAAGAAATGTGAAAAAGAGATACTTTCCATGCTAATACAAGTTACAATTAAATCTACTCTTTTAAAATAATTATTGTTTTTCTTTAAAAATGAGTAAATTTAAAAACTTTAAAAATATTGTATCCATATTTTGGCTACTTACTATTCTTGGGAAATAAAGGTTATACGTAGACTGTTAGTATTTGAAACATTTTATATACACTAATTCTACAAATAACAAGTTATAAAAATTTTACTTAAAAATACCTTATTGAATCATATGCATACAATGCAGTGTATCAATTTGTAAGTGGGAAGTCTGCTGACTTTCACAAGGATATGCATCCAGGTAATTATCTCCACAATCAGTTTATAGAATATTTTCATCATACCCCAAAGAGTCTCTTTTGTCTTTGCCATATTATTGTTCCTTGTCTTTTACCCACTAACAGATGTGTAATAACCACCTTCCCAATGACAGACCTGCCCTCCCTGTACTTAAATATCCATTAAGGGTCACTGAGTCCTCTTGTTGATTTGGGTGACTTAGAAATATGTTACACATAGGAAAGCTTTGTAAAATCTCTTCTTCCTTGATGACTATTGGGCTGTTTCCCACTTCTTGCTGTTGGGAACAGTGTTGCTGTATATATGGGAGTCCATTTGTCTCTTGCTTATTTCGAGAATATTATCACCAAAGACCTTGCTGAATTATACAGAATTTTTACTCCACGCTGTTTTAGTTAGTAGCATATGACATTCTACAACATATTTACAAATTCACGAGTATATGAATATCCTAGATCTCTGCAACCTCTCTGGTGTTTGTTGTTTTCTATTTTTTTTAACCTTCTCTGTCATTGTCAGTGTATGGTGGTATCTCATCATTGTTTTGATGTGCATCTCCTGGATTGCTAGTGGCTGAGAATTTCTTAATGTTTGTTCTCCATTTGGATCTGGTCTTTGGTGAACTCTATATTCATTTCTTTTGGCTATTCATATTTTTCTTATTGAATTATTGCAGTTTTCTATAGATTTTAAAGATTAGTTTCTTGTGCATTGTGGTGTCAATTTTTTCCCCACCGTGCATTCTTTTTTTCCCTTTTAATAACATCTTTTGCTGCACCCATGTCTTATTTTTAGTAGTTCCCACTCATATATTTTGTCATTTACTCTGTGTTTCCTTTCTTATATTTGCTAATGTCTCTAGACCTTGTAATAGGACCCTTAAGTTATTCCCTATTTTCTCAGTGGTGATCTTTATAGTTCTGGTCTCTGATCCCTCTTGAGTTTGTTTATGTACATGGGGTAATGTGTGGGTTCTGTTTTTACAAATGGAAATCCAATTTTGCCAGCACTATTTGTTGAAGAGACTATGTGTGTCCCATTTAAGGTGCTTTGACACTTTGTTGAATATCAGTTGCCTATATGTTGATGATGTAGAATTTAAATATATTTATTAGGAAGATTTTTTTTTTCAAACCTTTTTAGGTCATTGCCATATCATATAGAAAGTACTAAAACAACTTGATTACTGCAAAGGAAAAAATTCTAGGGTCATGAAGGATTTTAGCAAAGGTAAATGCCATGTTTACCTGTCTTGTAATGACCTGAGAAAAGAGTATAGGTTCATTATATTTAATAAAAACCATCATTGACAGCCTAGCTTATGATTTTTGTTGTTGTCTCGGCTTAATGTGCTCAGTGCCATTCAATATGGTGAAGTACAATAAAGGGAACTACAATGAAACAAGGAATGCCTGTATATAACTGCCAAATTACATCATTGCCCAGTCAAACCGACACATTACCTTAACCATCATGCCAGCATTACTTTCATCTTGTGCTCAGTAACTGTTACTGTCAGGTGTATATTGTTAATGCTAAAAGTAATCAGATAGTAGGAACTAGTGGTTATACATTGGATTGCTAAGTGAAAAGTCAGCGGTTCAAAACCATCAGTCACTTTGAGAAAGAAAGTCAAGATTTTCTACTCCTGTGAAGAATTACAGTCTTAGAAAACCATGGGACAGTTATTCCATGCTCTGTGGAAGAATTGCTATGAATTGGCATCAACTTGATAGCAATGAATATATATATTTTTAGAAGGTAATATTTTTTTACTACTTTAATAAATGAAAAATGTTGGATGACAAGATAGTTGGTGAAGGGTAGGTTTAAATAAAAGTATATTTGTGTGGAAATAGACTGGAGAATGAGGTTTACCTCATGCATATCACATATTATTTAAAATATTGTAGCTGTAAATATTCAATTTATTTATGTGAATAATCAATTGATTATGCAGGAAACAATTAAATAATTTCAGTCACTTGCAAAGATGTTTAAACATCTTTGTTCATATCAGACCAAAGATGATGTGATGAAGCTGAAACTGTGGCTATTCTTATATAGAGAAGACCTTTTCTGGGACAAATAAGAAAAGAAAAACTGGATAATTAACTTTTAAAGAATTTGATTCTGAATATCCAATATGACAAATTATATTGGTGGTGTGTCATAGGATAATATGAAACTTCTTTATGTTAGCATAACTAAAAACTCATCCTTTTTTAATAGTTTCTGTTTTTAAGGACATTTTTTCACAGCATTCATTGGAATTCAGTGAAGGATGATTTAAGTTGAATCTCATGGTCATCTGGTTCTACTATCATGGTGATAACATAGGTTTGAATCTGACTCAGTTACATATAGATAAAAGGTAAATGGTTAATTTTTTGTCTATCTGGAATATGTTTAATTTCCTCCCAGTTTGGGAAAATTATATACATTCAGTTTAAGACTTCAGATGAAGTTGTTTCTTCTTAAGGAAATTGTCCTGGCTACTAGCCCACATTGTACTGGATATATTTATTCAAAAACGTAATTTTTCAACTGGAGGGGTTAATTTGTTCCTGATGTCTGGGAATGACTTGCTCTAAGGGCCTGCTCTCAGAAGGGACGGTAGCAATTGCAAATATATTTTCATTGGGTTCAGCAACAGCTAGGATCTGAATAGTGTCAATAATTCATTTTGTAGTCCACAATTTAAAGGGACCTGGAGAATTTGAATATGGATTCTAAAAGTTACTAAGGAAGAGAAAGTGGGAAATATATATATGTGTGTGTGTGTGGAGTGTGTGCAGAGGATGCTTGAGTGTATAGGTGTGAGGTGAGTGGTGTGTGTACTTTTCTTTTTTCTGTATATAAAGGATAGTTCATGTAAGACATGGAAAATATTTACAATAGTTTGATGGGTTATCTACTTTTGTTTACTTTCCCTAAGAAATTAACACATTTAATTCAACTTCAGGACAATACCATATGAATTAATGTCAGATTAAGTAATCTAGGATCAATTTGACAAGTATTTACTAACTTTATGTCTATTTATTTATGGAATCTTATGGAATGCAATGTGAAATGAAATTTGGATATGGATTTTTTCTTCAGTATAAATTTACTTTCATGGTAGAGACAAAACTTTACTGGGTTAAATAAACAACAATACATAACAGTTTGGGGAAACAAGCTCAGAATCATTTCAGCTCTGTGTATCTATGAAAAATAATTTTGTATAATTAAATATCATCTACTGACGAAACTTGGGATACTAGTCATAAAACCAGAGTTTTATAAAATTTTAAAAGATTTTTTTTCCACCCTTGGGTATACTTTTAGTATTTCAGTTTGTTATCCTGACCCCTAAAGAGTAGAAACCTGGAAAATAGCATAATACATTTGGTTATGTTATCTATGGTAGTTGCTTCTGACCCATAATTACCCAATATACAATATTATAAAACACTGCCTTGTCCTTCAGCTTCAAAGTCATTGTTCTATTTGAGCCAATCATTGCAGACATTGTTATGAATCCATCTTGTTGAGACACACCATTCCACAAGACAGCCTCCTGCCCAAAGACACTCAGCTTTACTTGCTGTGTGGGCCGGGAAGTGTACCACTGTGTCTTGGGTTCTTCCTCCTGGTTCTGCCTCTCCTGTGCTGCTCCTCTGCCCTCGGTTGCTACTCTGGGGTCACACTGACTCATGGATCAAGGACGGTCAATGTGCAAGGACCTCAGAGTTCAAGGGGCCTCCAATCATGGCTCTTTTATTAAGAATCCCTGATTCCTTCTCCTTCTCTTCCCTACTGCCCCTCCTTCCTGCCACTGAGATCGCTCATTTTATACTCAGCAGATGGGAACCATAGTTAATAACCAGGTTAACAATTAGCTCATAATTGAGCCTTATATCAGTATTTTCCCTCACCTCCTTTTACCTGGTTCTATGAAGAAACAATTTGATGGGAGCAGCAAAGATTATATTAAATAATTCACTGCATTGCAGAGAGTAACAGTGGGGTATAAGCCATTCAGGAATTTGGCTCTATTAGATTAGAAATAAGATACATATTGATTACTCTTCTGCAGGAATGATATAAGAGTACCCAGTAAGGTAGGTGGTGGTGGTGGTGGTGGTGTTAGCTGCCATTAAGTTGACCCCTGACTCATAGTGGCCCCACTCGTTACAGAGTACAAATGCTCCTCAGAATTTTCTTAGCTGTTATCTTTGTAGTAGCAGTTTGTCCTTCTGTGGTGCTGCTGCTGCTGGATGGGTTTGAACTACCAACCTTTAGATTAGCAGCCAATTGCAAACTACTTTTGCCATGTAGACTTATCTGTAAAATAAGTTATTATTCCTATTCCTTCTGCCAGGCCTTCCCATATGATTTTTAATGACAAAGGATAATATTTGTAAAAAGATGGCAAGTGTGATGTAAAGAAACACCAGAGTATCTTTTAAAATTTTTTTTAAGTCTTTTAACTTTTGCACAAACTTTCCAGTATAGAGTGAAAATGAGACATGTTTAGCCCATTCCTGTCTTTTCCTTACTGGATATAGGAACCAGTCTTGATGTCTGTTTCATAAGTTTTGACAATTTGAGGTGCTGACATTGTTACTCTTGCTATATTTTAGAGTCTTGTTTTACTGGCAGAACTTGGACTTAACAGCTATCTAGTTTCCCCCCTAATAGTTCTAGTCAGGTATATTGACTTACATACAGTACCAGCTCATATGCATACTTGTCAGTTTGGATGAGATAGTTTTGTGATTCTTCTTGTGAAATTTTATTTGTGTATTTCTGGTTGGTTTGGAGAAATTGTACACAATGCAGATAAAATGTCATTTTCCTAAAAACTAGAAAAACTAAATCAAGTGAATGTTTAGTCCATAGGTTTAGAGTTTAAACTAACTTAGGCAGTACCTTTCCAAAAACTAATATCATGTGAATCTTGAGATACCCCCCTTTTCCTATTATAATCATCACTGAGGAATTCTTACGTGGCATTGGTTTGTATGGAGACGGCTTATGTTAGGTCTGCATGTACTAACAATATCAGGTAAATAAATATTTTAAAAATTGAAGTAAAAATTTTTATTCAAGTGTCTAAAAGACAAGGTATCACAATTTGGTCTCCTCAGTTGTAGCCTAGGTCTCCTCAGACAAAGTAGCTTCAACTGAGTGTGGGATTTGCGAATAGAGAAGCTGGAGAAAGAAATCTGAGGGAGACAAAAGTCCTCCTATGTAGGACCTGGAAAATTCTATTGGTTACAATGACTTTTGAGAAGGAAATTATTTAGCTATGTAGGAAAAGATTTTTTATCCTAACACCATTGACTTCCTTTATTACTTATAAGCTTTGTTTTAAAATATTCTTCAAAATAGACATATGTGTGATCTGATGGGTGTATTTTAATGTCTGATGATTTTCTGCTCTCATGGTTTTGCTACTTATTTCTAATTATAAGCCCTTCTCCCACCTGGAAGATCTAATCATCATTTAACAGAATACAGATTTTCCTATAGTCCTTTTCCTTTAAAAAGTGTACAGTGCTGCCTTTTAAAAAAGTTTTCATTGAAAAATTGTCATTATAGTCATCATTTAGGAATTCTAAAGATAGCTGTCTGTATTTTCAGTGTGCTGTTTCTGTTCCACGCTTTTCTCTCTCCTGTGATCTTTTGGCTCCATGGTGCTGGCGGGTAGGAAGGGGAAGGGTGCAGCAAAGCGGACCTGGGAAGCCAGATTGTGAGAGCTAGACCCTCTCAAATAAAATATGTATTAAATGAACGAATGTGGAACAACATAATCAAGTTTTTCTGAAAGATAAAGTCTTCCACGGTCATTTCCTAATAAATTTAGCCCCTACTTACATAATAAAAATATAGACTGGTTTTCATATATTATCATACTGGCATATTCATCCAATACTTTACTATATTTCACATGAGAGTCTATTTTTAGTACCAGTCCTCCTCCTGATGTTTTCATCCTTAAATTTAAAGTCAAGTTTTATCACCAGTCTGTACTTGAGTGCTACTATAACTTCTCCTCTGATCTGGAAATTAAGTTCACATGATATACCTGGACAGTTTGCTGATGTCTCCTGCCTACTCTCTGGCATATGTGCCTATCAGGTGACTCTCTTAAATCCTCTTGTCAAGATGTGCTCACTGTCTCTGTCATGTGCTCTGCTGACTCGATAGCCAAGATGGAGTTTTTGCCTGAGCCTATGCTCTCCTGACAGCCTGGACTAATGTGAGTGATTGATGGAGGAGGGGACTGCTCCCACCATCTCAGAAGCAGGCCAAAGACCACTAACGGAGGCATCACTGGGACCACCTGGGCCAAAGCTATCATGATTCCTCAGAGACTGATCACTGATCAATTGTTTTTCTTAATTTTCAATGGTGTTATAATTTTGCCTTTTTTTTCTGTGTTGGCATGGATACTGCTGTTAGAAATCGTGGGAGGGCAAGTGAAGCTGAGTTAGTAAGGATAGTGTTACTTCAGCAGAGATTTTTTTACACAGATTTATTAAATGTTAAAGTTAGGGTAAAAAAAGTTAGGGTGTGGGGGTATAATCCAATTCAGTGTTGGCCTTGAACATTGCTAAGGCTATCAGATATGCTTTAAATTTTAGGGTTCTAGAGCCTCACATCACAGGCTTGTCATAACCAAGTATACTCTCCTTACATGACACTGACCCAGGAGACTTGGGTGTAGACCATGCCATGTGTTTTACACACACGCACACACACACACACACACACACACACACCGAGCCAAGTGCCTCTCAGTTTATTACACTGCGGCATATTACTGTGATGCTGGAAGCAGTGTCATCAGTACTCAGCCTAGTCATTTAACGTTGTCTTCTTGTCTATTGTCTGGCAAACATGGCTCTCAAGTGTATCTCTGATTGAATCAGAATTTGAGTCAGGTGAACATGTTTTAGTGTAGTTTCTAGGAAGAAAAGCTTGGAGATCTAGTGCCAAAATTTAGCCAGGGAAAATGCTATGATTTACAACAGAAAAATAGCCAGTAAGTAAGATTTGGAAGATGAGCCCTATACAATGGAAAGCATTCAGAATAAATAGTGACCTCAAACATATCAATAGTTGTGAGGAAGGCTCAGGACTAGTCTACGTTTCATTCTGTTGTACATGAAGTTGCTAGAATAAAGTTAATAGTAACAACATATATTTATAAGTAATAAACTTATTACACAACAATAATGCTAAGATTTGTATTAATTGGTCATGCTTTTTAAGATGCATCCTTTTTATCATGATTAAAAAAATTTCTTTTGGAACAATTATCTAATGTTTTCAGTTAGTATTATTTCAGGTGAGGACATCATGAATCAGATAGATAGGCGTGTGCATGCTCATACAACTAGTAAACAGTACACCTGAGACAATACTCTGTCTTGCAGCACTGGATAGTTTACCTTACAGAAGGCAATTACAGTGAATCTATTTGCTTTATAATTTATCCACTTGAAAAGATTTTGTACCACGATTATCCCGCTTTTAAGAAGTACCAACAATGCTACACTTGATTTACCTGAACACCCAAGTACTTTCTGTGTATATTGAATGAGTGATATTTATATATTATTCTTTTTTATTTACCCCTCTTAATTGTCACTTGTACTAGCATGATGGATAAGTCAGATAACTGTGACACCTTTTATGTGGGGCATATTTCGTATAAACTGCATGGTGGAAGCAAATGAAGTTAATTAGGTGAGGGAAATTAAAATAGATAAATAAAATATTTTAATTTATATTTGCACAGAACAGCAAGATTTGCAAGAAGATAGGCCATTTTCGTGTGTTTGGTAGGTAACACTAAATATTTATTTAAAAGCAGACATCTATCTTGTTTTTGAATTTTTTTCACAGTGTTTTTGGAATTTTGCTGTATTTAATGAGGATTGTTCTTTTTGTTGTTCAACATTTTACTGGGAGCTCTTACAGATGTCATAGAATTCCAGAATTCAAAAAGATGATACATACTTGTACAATTGCTACTACAATTAGTTCCAAAACATTTACTTTCTTCTTGAAATCTTTGGATATCATCTCACCTTCTCTTTCCCCTCCCCCACTATTCCCAGGAACCCTTGTTTTTGCTATTATATATTACTACTATTCTATTATTGTTATCATATATATGCCGTATATTCCCCCCATCCAATATATCCATTCACCTACAATTCTGTTATTCACTCCTCTCGAGAGGAGTTATATAATTGTCATTGCTATCAGATAGATCCCCACCCCCCACCCCCCAACCACCCACCATCTTCCCATATTCTCAGGGAATTATTACTCCTGTTACTGCTCCTGAAAGGTCACCCATCCTGGCATTCCTGCATATAGTAGTAATTATACATATGAACATACACAGGTCTAACCGTATTAGTGAGGTGAAACCTAAACCTTGATAGTAAGGGGAGGAAATATTAAAGAACTAGAGAATATTTATGTGTTTCATCTGTGCGATACTGCACCCTGAATTCCTCATACCCATGCCCACCCCCCACGTGGTCTCTCTGTGAGGACCTGTCCAATTGATTTGCAGGTGAGCCTTGCGTCTCCACTTTATCTACGTTCCTTCACATAAATTTCATTGCTTGTTTTTGAACTTCTGATACTTATTCCCGTGGACACTACATGATCACACAGGCTGTTGTGCTTCTTCCATGTGGGCTTTGTTGCTTCCGTGCTTGATGGCCACTTGTTTGACTGGAAGCCTTTAAGACCCCAATGCTATATTTTTTAATAGCCGGGCACCATCAGCTTCTTCACAACATTTGCTTATGCACCCATTTTGTCTTCAGCAAGCTTGTCAAGATGATGAGTTATCACACAGTGTCACATTGTTAGAATAAACAGTTTTTCTACTCAGGTGAGATTTTAGTAGAGGTCCAAAGTCCATCTACTTCCTTATTGTATTTACATATATGTACATGTATAGACAAACACACCTCTATTTATATAATTATATATTTACATTTTTATATATCTTTATATACTTACAATATTTTTGCTTTCTTCTTCTTTCCTCTTTTTCTTTTTGTCCTGTCCCACTATTATGCTTACCCATTGGTCTTCTCTCAGTAATTACTCTCAGGAACTTTTCAACTGATCAAACCCAACAGGAACACTCCGTCCTCCTCACTGTCAATTTTATAACCCATGCTATTCCCCTGTCCCTGTCATTACTGGCTTACCATTTATCTCCCACCACCTCCTTCCTGCCCATGTTACCCGATCTCCCCAACTCTTACAAAATTTCACAGCCTCACGCTGTTCTCTTAAATCTGCCTTCACAAAAACAACATTCATTGTGACCAGAGAGAACCTTCCTAGGCAATGCCACTGGGTGCATTAGCTCAGAGCAAGTGGCTTGAGGCTTGCATACTGAGAAAAATGCATAGACTATCAAAGCTCTGTCCAGTGGAGGTTTTTCCCTCTTTTGTATAACAAGTAGGGTTATCTTGGTTCAAGAGCCAATTCAATGGCAGTTAATAACATTGTAATAATGAGGTTGAGCTTTCTCTATATTGCTTTTGTGTGTGTGTGTGTGTGTGTGTGTGTGTGTGTATGTTTTTGGGTTTTTTATTGACTGTTATTTGTTCATTTTTTCTGTTGGGATCTCTTCTCAATATATAAGAATTCTTTATATGAAAAAAAACTTTTAGTGAATTACGATGACAGTGTTTCTCAGCATTTAATTGCTCTTTAACCAGGTTTATGGTGCAGGTCATGTACATTTTTTTTCTTTTTTTACATTTTATTAGGGGCTCATACAACTCTTTTTTTTTACTTTATTGTTGGTGGGGAGAATATGCATTTTTTAAACAATATATTGGGGCTCATACAACTCTTATCACAATTCATACATATACATACATCAATTGTATAAAGCACATCTGTACAGTCTTTTCCCTAATCATTTTTTTCTCCTCTTTTCTTTTTTTATATTTTATTAGGGACTCATACAACTCTTATCACCATCCATACATATACATACATCAATTTTATAAAGCACATCCATACATTCCCTGCCCCAATCATTCTCAAAGCATTTGCTCTCCACTTAAGCCCCTTGCATCAGGTCCTCTTTTTTTTTCCCCCTTCCTCCCCGCTCCCCCCTCCCTTATGTGCCCTTGGTAATTTGTACATTGTTATTTTGTCATATCTTGCCCTATCCGGAGTCTCCCTTCCCACCCTTCTCTGCCGTCCATCTCCCAGTGAGGAGGTCAAATGTGGATCCTTGTAATCAGTTCCCCCTTTCCAACACACTTACCCTCCACTCTCCCAGCATCGCCCCTCACACCCTTGGTCCTGAAGGTATCATACACCCTGGATTCCCTTTGCCTCCAGCCCCCATATGTACCAATGTACAACCTCTGCCCTATGCAGGCCTGCAAGGTAGAATTCGGATCATGGTAGTTGGGGGGAGGAAGCATCCAGGATTTGGGGGAAAGCTGTGATCTTCATCGGTACTACCTCGCACCCTGACTGACCCATCTCCTCTCCTAAACCCCTCTATGAGGGGATCTCCAGTAGCCGACACTTGGACCTTGGGTCTCCACTCTGCACTTCCCCCTTCATTCAATACACACACACACACACACACACACACACACACATATATATACATATATATCTATATTTTTTGCATGACGCCTCATACCTGGTCTCTTTGGCACCTCGTGATCGCACTGGCTAGTGTGCTTCTTCCATGTGGACTTTTTTGCTTCTGAGCCAGATGGCCACTTGTTCATCTTCAAGCCTTTAAGACCCCAGACACTATCTCTTTTGATAGCCGGGCACAATCAGCTTTCTTCACCACATTTACTTGTTCACCCACTTTGGCTTCAGCAGTTATGTCGGGAGTTAGCATCATAGAGTTCCAATTTAATAAAAGAAAGTATTCATGCATTGAGGGAGTGTTTGAGTAGAGACCCAAGGTCATTCCGCCACCTTAATACTTAACCTATAAATATAGACACATAGTTCTATTTCCCCATCCTCCTATATATATTTGCATGTACATGTCTTGTCTAGACCTCCATAAATGCCCTTTGACTCCTAGCTCTTTCCTCTATCTAACTTGACTTTCCTCTTGCCCCACTACCATGCTCCGTCACCACCTGGGCTACAGCTATACCTCTTCTCTACGCAACCTTACCCTTAATCATTCCCCACCAGGCCTGCCACTTCCCCCTCTCTACCATTTTGGGTCCCATGTTATTCCCTTGTCCCCGTGTTTGTTAACACCACTTCCTTACCCACCCTAACCCCCCCACCCCAAGTCACCCTGGAACTCTCGGTCCCGTTGTTATTCCTCCAGATAGTTCGTCCAGCCTGTCATATTGAG
The DNA here is from genome assembly GCF_050624435.1 of Tenrec ecaudatus. NCBI lineage: Eukaryota > Metazoa > Chordata > Mammalia > Afrosoricida > Tenrecidae > Tenrec > Tenrec ecaudatus. The sequence continues at coordinate 62,143,584 of NC_134537.1, read as the reverse complement.
ACAGACCTGTGGAGACACTAACATGCACGAAAACAAGACAGGGGAAAACAAAGCAACAGTATACAACCAGACAACAAAACAACAAAAACAAACCACTGACAAAGAACAAAACAAAATACTTCACAAAAGAAAAGCTTGTAGTTAGTTCAGGGATCGTTTGCTGGCCCTTAGGAGCATTTTCCACTCCAGTCTGTTGGGGCACCACGCCCTGGCCCCAAAGTCCACTTTCAGCATTCCCTGGGGACCTTGCCACTCCATTCCCTTGCTGTTCTGCTGTACTCCCCCAGTGCTTTGCCTCCTTGTGGTGGGATCAGGTCAGGTGCAATTCCCACACTGTGTCTCCGGTGCTGTCCCCTGTATCGCCCTTAGTCACTGAGGGGCATCATGTCTCACAGTGGGGCCAGCCATGTTGTTCTCTCTGTGGACTGGCTGCTCTACTCAGGAACATCATCCTCACGGCCTCATGGGCCAGGCTGTGCTCCACTCTCTCCTCCTGCCCCTTCATCTGCTCCCGTGTGCTCTGATCAGATATGTCTATCTCCCGGAGCTGCAGAGTCAATGTCGTCCTTTGGAACAAATTCTTTTCGGGGGAGGGGTAGGAATCCACTTAATTTATTGTTCCGGGGCCAGCCTCCCAGACCTCTCCACTGGTTCCCTACTCCATGCCGCGATGTTGCATTCACACCTTGCGGCACTGGGTTGAAGTCTGGTCCCATTTTCCCAGTGGAGATATAAACAATACCCACCCCTTGGGTGGATTAGTGCCCCATGCCCCCACTCCCCTTTTCTTCTTATATTCATCCTTTTGTTTTCCTTTCCCCACCTCCTCCACCATTGTCTACCATGTGCATCCCTGATTTTGGTCTGGTCTCTGCCATACTACACAGTCTTCACCCCAGAAATGTTTGTATATAGTAGTTTTTTCCCCTATGCCACTTTTGCTTTTTTTTTTTTTTTTTAACTTACCTCAGCGGGCTCATGCTGTACTTGTCCTTTTGTGTCTGACTTACCTCGCTTAGCATGATTTCCTCCAGTTCTTCCCATGCCGCTATGTGACTCAGACGTTCATCACTGCTTTTTAGTGATACGTAGTACTCCATTTTATGTCTACACCACAGTTTTTTAATCCACTGGTCAGTTGATGGAAATTTGGGTTGCTTCCAACTCCTTGCAATTGTGAACTGTGCCACAATGAACATTGGAGCACAGATGCCTGGTCTTGGTTTATTTCTTGCCTCTTCTGTGTATATGCCCAGTAGGTGGATTGCTGGGTCATATGGTAACTCTATTTCCATCTGTTTTAGGTATCGCCAGATTGATTTCCATAGTGGCTGTACGTACTTACAGGCCCACCAGCAGTGGATGAGAGTTCCTGTCTCCCCACAGCCCCTCCAACACTTGTTGCTTTCTGATTTTTTTATTTGGGCTACCTTTGAGGGTGTCAGGTGGTACCTCATTGTTTTTTTCATTTGCTTTTCTCTTATGGCTAAAGATCGGGAACATTTTCTCATATGTTTGTTGGCCATTCAGTCAGATTTCTGTCCCTGTAAAATTTCTGTTCAAAGCCTTTGCCCACCTTTCAAGTGGGCTATTGGTTTTTTCCTTTTTGGAAGCTAGAAGAGTATTGTAGATTTTAGTAATAAGGCCTTTGTCTGATGTGTCATTGCTAAAGATGTTTTTCCAGTCTGTGGAATCTCTTATTACTCTCTTGGTGAATTCTTTAGATGTACACAAGTGTTTTATCTTCACTATATCCCATTTGTCAATCTGTGCCTCCTCTGTGTTTGTGTCCTTCCCTATTTCTTATAGCCTGTGTATTCCCTGTGCCAAAGTTCTCAAGTTGGTCCCAATTCCCTCATTGATGGTCCTAATAGCGTGGGGTTTAACTTCAAGGTCTGTGATCCACCTTGAGTTTATTCTTGTGCATGGAGTGAGATAAGGGTCTTGCTTCATTTTTCTGCATGTTGATATCCATTTTTTCCAGCACCACTTGTTAAAGAGGGCATCGGCTTCCCATTTGATATTTTTGGGGCCCTTATCAAAGACCAGCTATGTGTATGCTGATGCTTTTATTTCTGGGTTTTCAGTTCTTTTCCATTGGTCTGAGTATCTGTCATTGTACCAATACCATGCAGTTTTGAGAACTGTGGCTGCATAGTATGTTCCAAAGTCAGGTAAAGCAAGCCCTCCCACGGTGTCCTTCTTCTTGAGGAGTTCTCTGCTAAGTCGTGTACATTTTATTGGAGCAGTATATATATTTTTTCAATCTATATTTTAGTAAATAATTTGTTTCCCTCAGCATATCTTAAACTGAAACAACCACAGAAAAAGTTGAAACCTGGAGCTGCAAAAGATTCTATGGGAAAAATATTGAATGATACAGGAAACTTCAAGGGAAGATGGAAAGAATACAGAGCATGTGTGAAAGAACCAATGGTGTTGATGAAAGAAGTTCAAGTTGCACTAAAAGCATTATCCCAAAACAGGTTCCAAGAATTGATGGAATGACAATGGAAATTTTTCAAGAAACTGATGAAGCACTAGAAACACTTACCGTATATACTTGGGTATAATCCAAGTTTTTCATCACAAAAAAATGTGCTGAAAACCGGGTTTAGCTTATACAGGGGTCAGTGGTAACCCAGTGAGGTGTCCGTTATCTCGCTGGTGATTGCTATTTTTCCGCTGTTCATTCAAAGCCCCACTGACACTGCAGGGCTTTGAAGGTTTGTTTACTCACATCTAACCAATCAGAGCCGTCCTATGACGTGTATCTTCAAATAAGCTTTTTAAACACTGTTTGCAAAGGATGTGGCATGAATGGATGTCATCTGGTCAAGCCCTACTAACCAAAGGAGGAAATCTCATGAAGCCTGACATAGAGTTAATAGCAAAGTGGGTTCAAGATCCATGGGAAGACATTCCAGAAGACATGGTGCGACGTACCTTCAGAAATGTAGTATTAGTAATGCTGTGGATGGCAGTGAAGACTGTGCTTTGCATGAAAATGACAGCAGTGATGGTGGTGACGGAGATCTCAGTGAGGACAGCATCTATGATGACCTCACACCAGTTGAAGCTCTGCATTGGGATACGGATGATGAGGTGGAATTTCCAGGTGTGAAGGATTTTAACTCTTTACATTTTAGCTTAGATATTCTTAAGGTATCATTTTTGATACCTTATTGTTTTTGTTGAACCTATTTTCTACTTACTGTGCTGTTTACTAATGTTAAATGACATGGTCCTTTTTTTAAAAAAATAAACATTTTATTAGGGGCTCATACAACTCCTATCACAATCCACACATATACATACATCAATTGTATAAAGCATATCTGTACATTCTCTGCCCTAATCATTTTCTTTTTTCCCTCCTCTTTTCTTTTTTTATATTTTATTAGAGGCTCATACAACACCTACCACAATCCATACATACACATACATCAATTATATAAAGCACATCCGTGACTTGTGGTCCTTTTATTGATTTTTTTATTTAAAATAAATATTTAAGTGCATTACCCCACTGATGTCTCAATTTTTAGTACTTTTATTTTCATTTGTTTTGATTATTGAAACTCACCAATAGCTTCTGCATTTTCCACCCTAGGCTTATACTCAAGTCAATCAGTTTTTCTGGTTTCCCAGGTAATACTTAGGTACCTCGGTGCATACTCGGATCGGCTTATATTCAAGTATATACAGTTCTTGTCTATGCCAGGAACTTTGCAAGACTGCTACTTGGTCAACTGACTGGAAGAGATCCATATTTATGCCCATTCCCCAAAAGGTAACTGAACAGAATTCTCAAATTATAGAACCATAACTATAGTATCACACACAAGTAAAATTTTGCTGAACAACATCCAACAATGTTTGCCGCATTACACCAACAGGGAGCTTCTAGAGTCTCAGCCCAGATTCAGACCAAGTGGGGTAACCAGCCATTGGGAAAAATGCTTAACCACACTTTTATAGAACCCAAGGGAAAATTATCCTTGGTACTATGTTCCCAATTGGACACTTTTGACCTGATTTCTAACCCACCTTTGTTGACCCAGGTCATGTGCTATATACTACTGGTACTTTAGTGTTTGTCTTTTGAGGGGCACACATCTTTGAGGGGCATACATCTTCTGTAAGCCACACCGGGATTTGATGTGGAAACCCCACTAAGTGAATTGGGCTTCACCTAAAACTCAGCTGTAGTAGATTTAAGGAATAGACATACTTCCTTAAAGTTACAGCTGTGAGAAGAAGCTAATGAGTACTGTCCAAAGACGTGGGGTTAGTGGTTGTTTGACTTTGGTTCAGATTTCTAGCTTTGAGGGTGCCCAGTGAATGCTGCCCTGGAACTAACATGTTTGTTGTTTTAATGCACTCTTGCTTTCTCATGGCATGAATTAATCTGACCAGCATTGTTCAGCCTTTTGAATGAGTATAAATTAAAGCTTTTCCCTATCACCTACCCCCATTGTTTGTGTAAATAGTATTCAGTCACTTGGGAATTTAATCTGTACAAGGCAACAATCATGTATTGCAGCCTGGAACTAGCCTATATTTGCATAATTTCTTTTTCTCAGCAGTGTTTTCAATTCTGTTTCTCTTGCTAAATTTATGACTCTATCTATAGAATTACCTTATGCTCCAATGGTATGATTTATGATCTTTTCTATCATAAAATTTTTATGGTGTCTCTAAAGCGAAACTTTTTAAAATCAGAAAAGTTGTGTCTGGTTTATATCCTCTCATCATACTAATTTAATCTCTATGCTGAGCAAATAATCACAGAAGCTGGATTATACAAAGAAGAATTTTGTATTGGGATTGGAGAAAGGCTTATTAACCTGCACCATGTAGATAACACAACCTTACTTGTTGAAAATGAGGAGGACTTGAAGCACTTGCTCATGTAGATCAATAATTTTCCATTTTAAGCATGGATTACAACTCAGTGTAAAGAAGACCAGGGTCCTCACAACCAAACCAATAGGTAACATTGCTATAAATGGAGAAAACATTGAAGTTTTCAGGGTAATATCTTTTTTGGATCCACAGCCAAGGTCTGTAGAAGTCAAGAGATCAAAAGATGCAGTGCTTTCAGAAAATCTGTTCCACAAGGACCTCTTTAGAGTACTGGGAAACAAGTGTGTTCCTTTGAGGACTAAGCTGTGCCGGACCCAAGCCTTAGTATTTTTCATTGTTTCATATGCATGTGAAATTTGGGCACTAAAAAAGGAATAATTGATGCATTTGAATTGTGTTGCTGAAGAAAAATAGTGAAAGTACTATATGGACTGCTAAACGACAAATCTCTCTTGGAAGAAATATGACCAGTGTCCTTTTGAAACTAGGATGACAACACTTCGCCTCTCATACTTTGGACACCTAGTCGGGAGAGACCATTCCCTGGAGAAGATCATGGGTGGCAAAGTGGAGGGGCAGCAAAAAAAGAAAAAAAAGGACGGCTTTCAATGTGATGGATTGACATAGTGACTGCAACACTGGGATCAGGCAAAGGAACAATTTTGAGGATGGCATGTATGTTAGGCAGGGTAAGGAAACCAGGACACTTATGAGAGAGAGAGAGTGTGTGTACACACACACACACATATATACATATACATGCACACATATGGAAATGTTTACATAGTGAGAGGACATACAATAGCTCATTAGTCCTCACAGCAGTACCGAAGGATCAGTTCAACTCACTTTCCTGGGACAGTTAATAAACAGAAGGTCCTTTAACTCACAATAGCCACTAGTCCAAGATCAAAGAAGCAGACAGAGGAATCTGTCCTCAGCCAAGACAACACTAGACCCACAGGTACAGCAGGGTTTAGTAGCAACAGCAGTAAGATGAGAAGTTGAAGCAGAGCAGCGACCTGTAGCAAGACCTGTAGCACGGCAGCATAGCGAAACAGGTCCGCCAGGAGCCTCAAGCTGTAGCCATGCATAGCATGATAGGAAGATCCACCAGCAGCGTGGTGAAGTGGATCCTGATGGAGCGCCAAGCTCTCGTGATGCCCAACATAGTGACATTGTCCACGGGTTGGCTTGGCATGTATAGTATGTGGTTGTATAGCACGTGGTTGAGGCAAAGGACTAGTACAGGCAGCAGCAGCTGGTCTGATCACCAGGAGAAAGAGAGAAGGAGGCCAGCCTCAGAAAGCCATTTATCTCAGTTACCCTCCAATCAAGCCGCGACCTGGTTGACAGGCTAAAATCCACCCACATGTTCCTACAGGAGCCCTGTTGACACAGAAAACTTAACTATTATAGCATGGTACCCGTCGGTGTTTCTTTCTGTTGCACATAGGCTTATTATGGGTCAGAACCAACTGACTCCATGCACCTAACAACAACAACAAAGTGAATCAGAGACATGAATAAACCATAGCTATATTAATGGATTTTGGGTGCACACTTAATTCTAGATCTAACCTAAGAACAATTAGTTCTTATAAAATGGCCCTGTTTCTTGCTTGCACTCATAAATAGAAAACTGAAGAGAAGCATGCTTTAAGAAACTAGATGTTTCCCAGCTAACAGAAAGAATAATGACTGGGGTCTTAAAGGCTTGTTTTCAGATAAGCAGCCTTCTAAGTGAGACATCAGCTAAGTGGAAGAAGCACACCAGTGTGTGACCCAAGAATTGTAATTAATAAAATCCAAATCTGAAGGATGGAATAGTCCCAGAACTTATATTGTGAACACTTGGTGTGCATAAGGGAATGCATGACAGTGGAAGTCCACAATCTATTTATGGGTCAACATAGAGATTAATTCCCTTAGATCATAATCTAGGGGTGTGAATAGTCTGCTACCAGATTGAGAACATTGTAAAGTTGGTTATGGAAGATATAGTGAAGTTAAAATATCATACTTTATTATTTGATCTACTATTTAACCCATTTTAATGGTTCAGTTTTTATTATTTTCTACTCTCTTTTTGAATGAGTCTTTCCTGTGCCTGCGTGTGTTTGCGCGCATGTGTGCTATTGTTAGGTATTGCTTCTTGTTTGCTTCCTGTTTTGTATGATTTTCTGTATGTGAAACCCAACACAAGTAAATTTATACAGACAGGAATTGGATTAATAGTTACCTAGAGGCAGGGGTGTTTGTGGGGATATGAAGAGCTAACAGTGATTATGAAAAGGAAACATTCTGAAATTGATTGTGACGATTGCACATCACTTAATATGATGGAACAAATGGTATGATATATGAAGTATTTGGCAATAAACTATTTGAACATAGAGATTTTTAGAAAACAAAACTTCCTCATAGTAAGCCTCATATGTCCTTTAAGAACACCTATCAAAGTGACCTCTTTGGAATGTCAAGAAACAGCCCCCATAAAATTCTGAGTCAACCTGTCTTCCTTTAAGTTGAGGGTCCACCAGATCAACCTCAGAAGCCCCTTTTTTCACTTTTTAAATCTGTACCCTCTCCCCCCACCCCCACCATTTAAGGCACTTTGATGAGACAAAAGGAGCCCTGGTGATGTAGTGGTTACATGTTGGGCAGTGACTCACGTGGTTGGCAGTTCAAAACTACCAGCAGATCCTTGGGAGAAAGACTGGGCTTTCTTTCACGGTAAACAGTTCAATCTTGGACACCCACAGAGAGTCGCTGTGAGCCAGCATTGACTCTATGGTAGTGAATGAGACAAAGATAAGGGTATTACTGAGAGAACTAGTCTGTAGCCTTCTTAGTATCTCAGACTTTCATCCTGTTTAGACATGTTATGACAAGTTAGTAAGAGATAATTTGGGTATACATTTTTAAAAATCCATGTATAATACTTTCTAATATCAATTTTACATGAACTTTGTGAATGCAAAAGCCAAGTGGTCCTGTTGATAAAGTATGACATAGTTGTGTTCTCTGGTTAAATTTAACCTGTTGTTGATCCGAGGTCTGATGTCACTAAGATAAAACACAACTTACATGTAGGCATTGATTGGATGGAGAAAATGAAAGATCAGGATCACCTTCAGGAGTGGCCATTGAGCCGCTCCCCTCAGCATCTGATGCAGACACATGCATACCCCTCTTGTACTGCAAAAGAGGGTCTCTGTTTTCTTTGTACATAGAACAGATATAGTAGTGGGGCTGACAGGACAATATGACATGCATGCATAAACAGGATGCCGACTGTTTGAATCCAGAACAGGGAAGGAGTTTTCCCCCATAAGGAATATGAAGAAAGTGGAAAAGAGTGAGTCTCAATTCTCAAGCTCTCTTCTCAGGGAACATTCTAGCCCAAGAATTCTGCTTAGGTGGTTCATGCTAGAGTAAAAAGACTGTGCAATAGACCAATTCCCCAGTAGCAGTGATGACTACTGGCCCCCTTCTTTGTCCATGCAGAGAAGGTCTCAGAGTGTCTCTGATGTATCCTGAGTAAGCACTAACAGAAAGCAGTGATATGCTATGGAGGCTACGCTGTATTTGTTTTGCTCAGAGATTATTTCTGTGACTTTAAGAATGGGAAATAATAGTTAATAGGTACCAAAGGATTCATAAATATTGAAAATAGTTTATCGAGTATTAACTTAGTGGTCTATAAAATCGTTACCTTGATATGCAGGGTCCTATTGACATTGTAAGTAAAATCAGTTGGATGCTTTTCAGAACACATTATTTTTCTTCTTTGCTTTTCCACTCAGGAAACATCGATATGGTTTAATAGACCTTGTCGGTTATAGAAAGAAATAATATTATAAATTCGTAAGTGTTATTTTTCATTTTATGGTAGAGAAACAGTAAGAAAAATCCTTGCTGAATGAAAATTTTGAGTTATTGACTGTGATTACAGAATCAATGTGAAGCTATTCAGATGTATCAATGCTCATAAATTCTTTAGCTATTGGCAATAAATACTATTAATGATGATTACTTTTGAATATTGAGCACCTACTCATTTCCACATTGCATTATGTACTTCATATGCTTTATTTTTGATCCTCACAAAAATTTCTCAGAGTAAGTTTTTTTACAGGCTTAGTAAGCTTGCAAAATGGACCCAAGGTGATACTTGATTTTAACTCCTAAGCTGGTTTTATTTCTACTAACCACGCTTTATAATAAAGGTAATTTGTAATACTGAGTGCCCCTAACATAAAAATATTCTTTTGAATTTTAGTGAAATCTGTCTTTCCATAGAAGGTAATTCACTATGAAAGGTAAATTCAATATAATGAATTTAGCATTGAAATTCAGGAATCAAATGCTTAGCAATGGGATTAAATTAAATACCATATGCAAAGTTTCTACATTAGAACTGCTATCAGTTCTTCTTCTTTACCGCAGTCTCTGGTTTTGAATTTGTCTCTTGAAGCCCTGGTGGCACTGTGGGTCAGGTATTGGGCTGCTAACTGTATAGTCAGAGACTCAAATCCGCCTGGTGTACATTGGGGGAAAATGAAAATGTTTGCTTTAGTAAAGACTTACAGTTTCAGAAACCTTATATAGGGCTGCTATGTGTTGGAATAGACTCAATAGAACTGAGTTTTGTTTTTGATTTTAGTACTTTTTGAGGTCCAGTGGAATACAGTAATTAAGAGAACAAGCTGGGAAAGTAGGGTGAGCAGAGTTTGACATGGCGCTTCGTAATTTACTACAATGCATGAGTTGAGTGTTTTGTCTTCAAGTAAAATTTCTTAGTTCCACATGGTTTATACCAGTTTTAATTCAGAGGAAGAACTTTTCCAGCATTGGCTGATCCAGGTCATCTCTCTCTGTTTAGTCACCGTTAGTTCTATCTATGAAGTTGTAGCAACATGGCTGCAGGACTTCTGTAAGTTATACACAGACACGATGGATAACAGTGGATTGGAAAGAAAGGGGCCATTTCTTCTCATGGATCCTTCTTAGAGAGAGGTAGCTCTTTAAAAACAAAAACACTGTCCCACGAGACTTATTCTTTAGCCAGATTAATCAAGTGCTCATTTTTGAAATAATTATGAACACAATGATTTACCTTGTCAGCTTAGCATATGGTCACTGTTTGGAAGCACATGGCTCTGTGAGGGAGGGAGAGATACAAGCACAAAAGTACAGGAAAATCTGCTGGAGAGAAGAGAGGAGGAATAGGAAGTTAATATCCTTTATGAACCTTAATTTTCTCATGTATAAAAATGGGAAATCTCACCCTACTACCTAACCCACAATGTTGTCTAACAAGTAGGCATTGAAGACCAGCATAGAATAAGGGATTTGGGGAGTTTTAAAGCACAGGAGATTGTGTGGCACAAGTTCTGGGTTTGGTGAAGGCATAGTTACTTTAGGATATACATTTTTAAGTAATTTCTTGATGTCTTTTACTCATTTATTCAACATTTTTTGAGAGCCTCTCATGTGGCTTCCTAGGGGGCAGTGGTAGAATTCTTACATTCGGTGACGGAAACCCAGTTTGGTTCCCTGCCCTGTTATGACTTGTCTGTCAGTAGAGGCTTATGTGTTGCTATTGGCCTAAACAGATTTCAGCAGTTTCTAGACTAAGATAGTCTGACAGTGTAGTTAATTCAGGTCTTTGGAAGAAAGACCTGGTGATCTACTTGAAAAAAAAAAAAAGCTATTGACAACTGTATGAATCATAATGATCCAATCTACAGTTTTAAATACCCTTTTATACGTGGGAAAATTGAGTTTCATTGAGTGTATCACCATCCTTTCCCACCTCCCATCTTTCCAGCAGACTTTCAGGTCTTTGGGGGCAGGTATTCATTCCTCTAATGCTGAATTATGCACTGTGCATGCATTATATCTGATCATTATCATGGCTTCTCAGAGTAGACTTTTTACAACCGAAGGCATGCATGCAGGAATGTACTTAGGCAAAGTGGCTAGGAGAAACACAGGCACCTCCAAGTTCCAAGTATTCTCATGGATTTGAAGCATCCAGGTAGTCAAACTCTGCTTCTCTCATTAGTGAGCATTGTAGTCATGTCACTTTGCCTTGTAAATTGGTGAATAAAGTATCTCACATTTATAGTCTATTAAAATGATCATTTTTCTGTACAATGAGAATTTATTATTTGATTACTCAAAGATCGACATCAACACATTGATTTGATGCAACACCAAAATAGCTCAATCTCTCGTCTGCATGTTAAAAACATCAGGTTAGTTTAGGAAATGTGCAACAGAAGCAATTTACAGAAGAAAGTCAATATTCGAAATGGTGATATGATTAATTTTGTTTTGAGGACAGCCATGTCATTTCCAGCACTGTAACTTATTACATACTTCAGACATGTTATCTGGAGAGACCAGTCCCTGGAGAAGGACGTCATGTTTGATAAAGTGGAGGCCAGTGGAAAAGAGGGAGGCCGTCAGTGAGATGGACGCACACAGTGGCTGCAACGATGGGCTTCATAGGCCGGAAAGAGAAACACGAGCCTCAAAAACTGGATCCGTGATTCATCAGAATCTTTCCTTGGGGTCAGCTAATAGTATCCCATAGGACTCTAGGATAAGTTCCTGCATAATGCTTTGTTAAGGTGAAAAAAAATTCAATTTGGGGTACTTGTGGACAACCTAAGTGTATTCATTGAGTTGGTATTTTAGCAATAGGCTTATTTGGTCAATTAAAGTATACTCTAGTGAGTCAATTAAGAAAACTTTCTTCTTGTTAGCTAACAGAAAGTTGACTCTGATTCATAGCAATCTTATGTACAAAAGGACAAACTATTACCTTGTGCTGCGGCACCTTCCAGTACTAGATTGGACAATATTCTTCCACGATGCATAATGTTTTTGTGGGATAGAGTTTGGTTGTTGATCATCAGGCCTCTCTTCTTAGTCCTTGATAGTCTGAAAGCCCCACAAAAATTTGTCCACATCCGTAAACCTGCTGGTATTTGCAATATGAAAAATGAAAGATACATCATTGTTTCTATCATACTTATCCTATTTTGTTTTTTATCTTTAGAAGATATTGTTATTATTGTTTTTTACCATTGAGTTGACTCTGTCTCTGTCAAACAGAAGGAAGCATTGTCTGATCTTGTGCCGTTGTGCTGTTTCACTATTTCTCTGTTGTTTGCTGAACTTCTACTTTAGCAAGATGTCCTTTTGTAGTGATCTAGGTCTTTCCTGATGACATGGCCAAATAAAGTCAGTGTTAAAGCCCCTGCGGTTGAGTCAATTTTGACTCGCAGTGATGATCTAAGCCAAAGTAGAACTGTCCCATAGGGCTTCTGAGGCTGTACATTTTTATGGGAGCAGACAGCCCTATTTTTCTCCCAAGGAACAACTGGTGAGTTTGACATTTGTATTAGAAGGAGGGATGGCACCCCATCAGAATCAACGGGCAAACACTCTTAAAAGCCAACAAACAGTCCTTGAACTAACTACAAGCTTTACTTTATTGTTGTAATTGTGTTGTGTTTTTGTTTTGTTCATCATTGGCTTTTTTGTTGTTGCTATTTTGTTTTGTTGCTTGGTTTTGCTCTGTCTTGTTTTTGTGCATGTTCTTATCTTCGCAGGTCTGTCTAAATAAGATAGGCTAGATGAACAATCTGGAGGAGAAAACAGAGGGACCCACAGTTCCGGTGGGACATGGGAGCGGGGGTGGTGGGGGGAAAGGAAGTGGTGCTAACAAACCCAGGGACAAGGGAACAACAAGTGATCCAAATCGGTGGTGAGGAGGGTGTGGGAGGCATGGTAGGGTGTGATCAAGGGTAATGTAACCGAGAGGAATTACTGAAATCCAAACGAAGGCTGAGCATGATAGTGGGAGAAGAGTAAAGTAAAGGGAAATAGAGGAAAGAGCTAAGAGGCAAAGGGCATTTATAGAGGTCTAAAATAAAGGCATGTACATATTAAATATATTTATATATGATGGGGATTTATGTGCGTACATTTCTAGGTTTAGTATTAAGGTAGCAGATGGACATTGGGCCCTCACTCAGGTACTCCCTCGATGCAAGAATACTTTGTTCTATTAAGCTGGCATTCTATGATGCTCACCTTCCCGACACAATCACAGAAGACAAAGTGGGTGTATAAGAAAATGTGGTGAAGAAAGCTGATGGTTCCCGACTCTCAAAAGATATAGCATCTAGGCGCTTAAAGACTTGAAGGTATAAAAGTGGCCATCTAGCTGAGAAACAACAAAGCCCACATAGAAGAAGCACACTAGCCTGTGTGATCACGAGGTGCCAAAGGGATCAGTTATCAGGCATCAAAGAAAAAAAAATCATATCATAGTTAATGAGGGGGGGTGTAGAGTAGGGACCCAAAGCCCATCTGCAGGCAACTGGACATCCCCTTATGGAAGGGTCGCAAGGAGGAGATGAGTCAGTCAGGATACAGTGTAGCAACGATGAAACATACAACTTTCCTCTAGTTCCTAAATGCTTCCTCCCCACCCCACTATCATGATCCCAATTCTACCTTACAAATCTGGCTAGACCAGAGGATGTACACTGGTACAGATAGGAAGTGGAAACACAGGGAATCCAGGATGGATGATGCCTTCAAGACTAGTGGTGAGAGTGGAGGGTGGAGGGAGGGTGGGGTAGAATGGGGGAACTGATTACAGGGATCTACATATAACCTCCTCCCTGGGGAATGGACAACAGAAAAGTGGGTGAAGGGAGATGTTGGACAGTGTAAGATATGCCAAAATAATAATTTATAAATTATTAAGGGTTCACGAGGGAGGGGGAAGTGGGGAGAGAGGGGGAAAAATGAGAAGCCGATGCCAGGGGCTTACGTGGAGAGCAAATGTTTTGAGAATTATGAGGGTAACAAATGTACAAATGTGCTTTATACAATTGAAGTATGTGTGGATTGTGATAAGAGTCGTATGAGCTCCAATAAAATGATTAGAAAAGAAAAAAGGAGGGAAGTGACTCATCCTGAACTGTAGGAAATTCCAAACCAAGAATATCTGTGTACTCTTCTGTCACTCAGAACTATATCCAGATCACAGGTTTCATGCTCTGTATATTATCAGGAAGATGCTTGGAGAGTATTTTCTTGGTTAGTCTATCAAAAAGCATAGGGACAGAAGCCTAGGAAGAAACCTTCCTTTCTCATAGAGCTCTGCCATCTGCTTCTGTAATATGCAATCTAGAGTTGTTCTTTACTCTCTTATTATAAAGGTGAAGAAAATATTTATTTGAAATGTTCTATTCCTCTAAGAAAATTTATTCCATTTTTCATGAAGAATAGCTACCTTTGATTTATACTTGAAAAAATAATGAATTGAAACAAAAATGCTTCATCTTGTGGCTGACATAAACACAGAAAAGGAAACTAAATCGCCCTGAAAGTTTTAACACCTTCTAATAGGAATGCTAGGGATAATACTCCTACCTCTACTTGATTAATTTTAATGAGTATCCTGACATAACTGTCTCTTTTGTGACTCATCAATATAGTTTTAGACTCTATCAAATTGCTTAGTGGTTGGTCACTGTGATCATTAGTATTTTTGTGCCAACCTGGCACCTGTAAGAAGATATGGGTGGAGTTTAGTCTGTCAATCAGGTCCCAGCTTGATGACCTCATTTGGAGGTGCCACAGAGATAAATGGCTCTCTGGAGGCCAGCCACTTTCTCTCATTTTTTTCACAGTCTTGTTGACGAGCCACATGGAGACCTGTGCCAGCCCTATGGTGCTTCACAACCATTGGCTCCACAAGGCTTTGCACCCACCGGCCTGTGATCTTCCTGCATGCTGCATCAATGCACACGTGCCGCCTTGAATCTGAAGAGAGACTTATAGACTAATGTCAGACTTACTGACTGGGCTGGTTTTTTTTTTCCTTTCTGATACACAGTTGCTTCTTGATATAAAGCTCTTTCTTACACATGAATGAATATCGCTGAGTTTGTTTTTCTAGTCAACCCAGCCTAACAGAGTCACTTTTATAAAAGGTGAAAGCAACACTCAGCAAAAGTTTCACAAATGTATACTATTTATTTTCCAATTGAGATGTTTTAACCAGTTGTCATTGAAAATTACATGGATTTTAAAACAAAACAGGCTTATATTTTTATCAGATTAGATGTAGTACTGGCTCTGAAGATTAGATTAGTTGGCTCAATTGATGTTAATTCTGTACTGGGAATTTCTATAATGATTCTCCAAATATGTGATCACATAATTTTGACCATTCTTACTTTTCCTTGTATGAAAATTAAATCCTTGATAATTTTATGAGAAGCATGATATCATCCCAATGAATAAGAACTATGGAATGTCCTCTTTTGTGTATGTAGGTAATGATTTTGTATATGAGTACAAAGAAATAGATGTCTACTTTTCATTTCTTCTTTTAAGTCAGTGTAATGCTTTACTTAACAGAGTAGATAAGGCAAATGTATGTTCCTTAGCACCTCTTCAACAGATTTAGTTCCCTGTTTGTTATGTGGGTATGAATCTATGATGGGACAGCCAGCAGTAACATAAGGGAGCAGATGTGGTTTATTAGAATAAATACCATATTTCCCTATGTTTAGTTTTACCCACTTCCGCTCCCCTTGGGGCTAGAGATCTGTAAATCTAACTCTATACTGGGCTATGGATAAAGAACATCTTTCTTAACTGAGGGAATGGACCAAATATGTAAATTGCATGTAAATATACTCATAATTGGAATGAATTCAATGAAGTAAGTTTAAAAAACCATTAAATGGAAAATAAATTTAAATATAATGTTACTATGGACATTAGAAACTGTTAGACTGTGAATATGTATGTGGAAATTATGCACACGTTTGTCTTCTGCGATCATGTCAGGAAGGTGGGTCTCATGGAATGACTGTTTAGTTGGGCAAAGTGTTCTTGTATTGAGGGAGTATGAGTGTGGAGGCCCAATGTCCACCTGCTACCCTACAACTAAGCCTATAAATATATGCACATAGATCTATGTCCTTCATAATCATAAGTATATTTACATATGTACATGACTGTATTTAGGCCTGTATGTATGCTCTTTGCCTCCTACTTCTTTTATTTCCTTTTGCTTTCCACTTGTCCCACTACCATGCTCAGCCTTCATTTGAGTTTCAGTAATTCCTCTCGGTTACATTGCCCTTGATCAATCCTTACTAGTCCTCCCACCCCCTCCTTGCCACTGGTTTTGAATCATTGATTGTTCTCTTGTCCCTGCTTTGCTTAACACTTCTTCCCTACCCCCACCTCCCACTCTCCCATATCCCCTGGAACTGTAGTTCCTGTCGTTTTCTTCTCCACTTTGTTTATCCAGCCTATTTTATCCAGATAGACTTGCAGAGATAATAATATGCACATAAAATTGCGGATGGCCTTGACAGCACTAAACAATGTGACATTAAAAACAAGGGGATGACGGCAGCAACAACAACAAACTAACAAACAAAAAAGCCAATGACATACAAAATCTAAAGGAAGAAAAAAAGGAAAGAAAGAAAGAAAAAAGTCTGTTAATAGTTCAAGGTCTGTTTGTTGACCTTTTGGAGTGTTTTTCTGACTAATCTGATGGGATGCCATGCCGTAGCCCCCAAATCTACTTTTAATACTCCCTCGGGACTTCCTTACTCTGCTCCCATCACCGTTATATTGCATGCCTTTAGTGTTTTGCCTCAGTGGGGTCAGCTCGATCACACATGCCGCACTGTGTCTCCAGTGCTGTCCCGCATAGGGCCATGGGTCAGTGCAGGATGTCACATCTCACAGTGGGGCTGACTATATGGGCCTCTCTGTACATTGGCCACTCCAAGCATGTCTGTTGTCCTCTGAACTTGATGGGCCATGGTATGCTCTGCTCCCTTCCTCCCCCTTCATTTACTTCAGCTTCCTTCAGGGTATGGTAGGTCGGTTCCTTTCCCACACCAGACGGTCTATTTTCATTTTCTGTCACACTTCATTCCATGGTAGGGGTCAGGCTAATTCTGGTTGGGGCCGGGCATATAGTCCAGTTTTTTTAATGGATTCCTCTGAGCGTTACATTGCCCTCCTGGTTTGGCATATCATGGTGGGGTCTGTATGCATTCCAGTTCTGTGGTGACACAACCAAACTCCCCCCCCTCCCCTCGGTGGATTAGTACCCTGTTCCCCCCATGTCATCATCTCAGTTCCTTCCCACCCCAATTCTCCCTCCTCCTTCCCCCTTTCCCCTTCTTTATGTTGCACTAACATGTACCTACCTGGGTGTGGTCTGCCCTCCCGCTGCCTACCTATGCTTCTACCCGTTTATTGTGAGATAAGTGTCTATTCTTCTATTCCTGCCATGATAATTGCACTTACATCAGGGGACTCATGTTGTAACTCTCTTTTTGAAATTGGCTTACCTCGCTTTACACGGTTCCTTCCAACTCTTCTCATGAAATGACGTGTTTCAGTGCTGCATAGAACTCCATTTTGTGTATGTGCCAGAGTTTACTAATCTACTCCTCTATCGATGGAAACTTAGGTTATTTCCACATCTTTGCGATTGTGAATTGTGCCGCAATAAACATTGGAGTGCAGGTTACTGGTCGGGTTTTGTTACCTCCTCTGGGTATATGCCCAGTAGAGGGATGAATGAATCATAAGGTAGATCAATTTCTATTTGCTTAAAGTATCCCTAGATTGCTTTCCACACTTCCTATACAAATGTACACGGCCACCAGCAGTGTTAGAGGGTTCCTACTTCACCATAACCCCTCCAACACTTGTTGCTCTCTGATTTACTGATTTGGGCTAGTCTCAGGGGTGTTAGCTGGTATCACATGGTTGTTTCAATTTGCATTTCTCTTATGGCCAATGACTGGGAACACTTTTTCATATGCTTGTTGGCCATATGGGTCTCATCCCTAGTGAAAGATCTTTTCAGTTCTTTTGCCCACTTCCTTAGGGGGTTAACTGGGTTTTTTTGCAGGTCATGAGGGTATTGTAGATTTTAGTAATGAGCCCTTTGTGTAGTGTGTCATTACTAAAAATTATCTCCCAGTCTGTGTGTTGTCTTGTTACCATCTTGGTGAAGTCTTTCGAGGTGCACAGGTGTTTTATTCTTATTAAATCCCATTTTTAGATTTCCAGTTCACCTGTGTATGTCCCCTTCCCTATTGCAGTGAGCTTATGAATTCCCTGAGCCAATGCTTTTAGTTTTATCCCAATTCCCTCCTTGATGGTCCTGATAGTTTGGGGTTTAGCATTTAGGTCTGTGATCCACCTTGAGATTATTCTTGTGCATTGGGTGAGGTAAATGTCTTGTTTCATTTTTCTACATGTGGATATCCATTGTTTCCAGCACCACTTGTTCAAAAGGGCATCCGCTTCCAACTTGATGGTTTTGGGACCCTTGTCGAACATCAGTTGTCTATATGCTGATGGTTTTATTCCTGGGCTTTCTATTCTTTTCCACTGGTCTGAGTGTCTGTTGTTGTGCCAGTACCACACTGTTTTGACCACTCTAACTGTGTAAAAGGCATTAAAATCGGGTAGGGCAAGTCCTCCAATGCTATCCTTCTTCTTAAGGCATTCTGTGCTAATTCTGGGTTTCTTACCACTCCATATGAAATTGGTGATGAGTTTTTCCAATTCTTTGAAGAAGGTTGTTGGTATTGGAATTGCAATAGCATTGAACTTGTAAAGTGCTTTAGGTAAGATTGTCATCTTTACTATGTTAAGTCTTCCAATCCACGAACAGGGGATGTTCTTCCATTTGTGGAGGTCACTTTTGGTTTCCTGTTGTAGGGTCTTATATTTTTTCTTATATAGGTCTACAGGGTTTTTTTTGGTTTTGTTTTGTTAAATACATTCCTAGGTATTTCAGTTTGTTCTTAGTTACTGTGAAGGGTACTTCCTTTTTTATCTCCTCTTCCATGGTCCTATCTGATGTGTATAGAAAACCTATCGGCTTCTGTTGTTGATCTTGTATCCTGTCACTCTTCCTCTATCTCTGTCAGTACTCCAGTTTGGGAGCTTTTGGGGTTTTCAATGTACAGGATCATGTCATCTGCAAATAGTGATAGTTTCACCTCCTCCTCTCCAAATCAGATCCCTTTAATGTCCTTCTGCTGCCTTATATTGTTAGCTAGAACCTCCAGAATGATATTGAATAGAAGTGGGGACAGGGTGCCTCCGTGTCTTCTACCCCTTTTCAGTAGGGCTGTTTTTCTCTTTTCTCCAATAACTATGATGTTGACCGTAGACCTTTCATAGATAGTTTGCATCAGATTGAGGAATTTATCTTCCATTCCTATCTTTGTGAGTGTCTTAATTAGGATTGGGTGTTGTATATTGTCAAATGCTTTTTCTGTGTCTGTTGATATTATCATATGGATTTTATCCTTTTTTTCGTGATGTGGTGTATGATAGTGATGGATCTTTGGATGTTAAAACATTCCTGCATCCCTGAAATGAATCCCACCTGGTCGTGGTGGATGATATGTTTTATATACTTTTATATTCTATTGGCCAATATTTTGTTAAGGATTTTTGTATCTATGTTCATCAGAGATATCGGTGTGCAATTCTCTATACCTTTGTGGTTCTTGCCCTGTTTGGGTATCAGTGTTATGCTGGCTTCATATAATGAGTTTGAGAGTTTGCCATCTTTTTCTATGCGATGGAATACTTTGTGGATGATCATCAGCAACTCTTCCCTGAGTGCTTTGTAGAATTCTACTGTGAAGCCATCTGGCCCAGGGGCTTTTATGTTGGTAGCTTCATGGTAACACTCTCTATTTCTTCTTTCACTATGGATTTGTTGAGGTTCTTGACCTCTGTCTGAGATAATCTAGGGAGGGATTGTTTTTTCAAGTATTTATCCATGGCTTCCAAGTTTCTGAATTCATTAGAAAACAGACATTCATAGTATTTTGTGATTATCCTTTTAATCTCATAGGGGTCTGTTGTATTTATCCTTATGTCATCCCTCATCCTGGCTATATGATGTTTGGTCCTTTCTATCCTTGGTCATATTCACCAGCTGTCTATCTGTTTTGTTGATCCTTTCATAAAGCCAGCTTTTAGCTGCATTTATCTTTTGCATTGTTCTCTTTTCTTCCTACTAGTTTAACTCTGTCCTGATTTTTATTATTTCTTTTCTCTTGCTATTGGAGGGGTTGTTCTGCTGACTCTGTTCTTGTTGTTGGAGGTTTTGTGTTAACGTATCTGTCATAAGCCTCTCTTCTTTTCTCATATATGCATTTAATGATATCAAGCTACCTCTAATAACTGCCTTCGCAGTATCCCATAAGTTTTGATACATTGTATTCTCGTTCTCATCAGTTTCTAGAAACTTCCTAATATCCTCTCTAATCTGGGACTGTACCCATTCCTGTCATAGGAGATCATTGTTTATTCTCCAATTGGTTCCCCTTGCTTTTCTGGACATCCTCTTATTAATCTCCAGCTGTAGGGCATGGCGATCTGAGAAAGACGTCTGAATAATATCTATGTGTTTGAATTTACTCAGGCTTGACTTGTGTCCCAGCATGAAAATGACCCATGTGAGTTTGAGAAGAATGTGAAATTTTTTTTTATGTTTGGATGGATAGCTCTATAAATGTCTATCAGGCCTCGTTACCTAATTACATTATTTAGCTCTATAGCCTCTTTGCTGAGATCATTTCACAATGATCTGTCTTTGTCTGTTAGCGGAGTGTTTAAGTCACCTACTATGTTTATTGAATCCGTGATTTCTTTTTTCATTGTTTTAATAGTTTGACAAAATTTGCCGCACTATTATTGGGTGCGTAAATATTCAATATCCTCACTTGATTTACTCAGCCTTTGAGCATTATGTAGTGTCCCTCCTTGTCTCTTTTTATGGTTTGAACGTTGAGGTCTATTTTGTTGGGGATTAAGATCGACACCCCTGCTTTTTTAAGTTGCCATTTGCTTAGCATACTTTTTACCAGCCTTTTATTCTTAGCATGTTTTTCTGTGTGCTGAGGATTTGTGTCTTGCAGGCCACAGAGTGAAGGATTATGTTTTCTGAGACAGACCGCCAGTCTTTTTCTTTTTTTTACATTTTAAACATTTTATTAGGGGCTCAGACAACTCTTATCTCAATCCATACATATACATACATCAATTGTATAAAGCACATCCACACATTCCCTGCCCCAATCATTCTCAAAGCAATTGCTCTCCACTTAAGCCCTTTACATCAGGTCCTCTTTTTTCCCCCTCCCTTCCCGCTCCACCCTTCCTCATGAGCCCTTGATAATTTATACATTGTTATTTTGTCATATCTTGCCCTATTCGGAGTATCCCTTCCCACCCTTCTATGCCGTCCATCTCCCAGGGAGGAGGTCACATGTGGATCCTTGTAATAAGTTCCACCTATCCAAGTTCCAGGATCATTTGTTGGCCTTTAGGAATGTTTTCCAGTCCAGTCTGTTGGGCCACCACACCCTGGTCCCAAAGTTCACTTTCAGCATTCCCTGGGGACCTTGCCACTCTATTCCCTTGCTGTTCCGCTGTCCTCCCCCAGTGCTTTGCCTCGGTGTGGTGGGATCAGGTCAGGTGCAATTCCCACACTGTGTCTCCGGTGCTGTCCCCTGTATCGCCCTTAGTCACTGAGGGGCATCATGTCTCATAGTAGGGCCAGCCATGTTGTTCTCTCTGTGCACTGGCTGCTCTACTCAGGAACATCATCCTCACGGCCTCATGGGCCAGGCTGTGTTCCACTCTCTCCTCCTGCCCCTTCATCTGCTCCCATGTGCTCTGATCAGATATGTCCATCTCCCGGGGGTGCAGAGTCAATGTCATCCTTTGGAACAAATTCTTTTCCGGGGAGGGGTAGGAATCCACTTAATTTATTGTGCTGGGGCCAGCCTCCCAGACCTCTCCACTGGTTCCCTACTCCATGCCGCGATGTTGCATTCACACCTTGCGGCACTGGGTTGAAGTCTGGTCCCACTTTCCCAGTGGAGATATAAACAATACCCTCCCCTTGGGTGGATTAGTGCCCCATGCCCCCACTCTCCTTTTCTTCCTTATATTCATCCTTTTGTTTTCCTTTCCCCACCTCCTCCACCATTGTCTACCATGTGCATCCCTGATTTTGGTCTGGTCTCTGCCGTACAACATAGTCTTCACCCCAAAAATGTTTGTATACAGTAGCTTTTTCCCCTATGCCACTTATGCTTTTTTTTTTTAAACTTACCTCAGCGGGCTCATGTTGTACTTGTCCTTTTGTGCCTGACTTACTTCACTTAGCATGATTTCCTCCAGTTCTTCCCATGCGGCTTTGTGCCTCATATGTTCATCACTGCTTTTTAGTGAAGTGTAGTACTCCATTGTATTTATATACCACAGTTTTTTAATCCAATCGTCAGACTGATTTCCATAGTGGCTGTACGTACTTACAGTCCCACCAGCAGTCGATGAGAGTTCCTGTCTCCCCACAGCCCCTCCAACACTTGTTGCTTTCTGATTTTTTTATTTGGGCTACCTTTGAGGGTGTCAGGTGGTACCTCATTGTTTTTTTCATTTGCATTTCTCTTATGGCTAAAGATCGGGAACATTTTCTCATTTGTTTGTTGGCCATTCAGATTTCTGTCCCTGTAAAATTTCTGTTCAAGGCCTTTGCCCACCTTTCAAGTGGGCTATTGGTTTTTTTCTTTTTGGAAGCTAGCAGAGTATTTTATATTTTAGAAATAAGGCCTTTGTCTGATGTGTCATTGCTAAAGATGTTTTCCCAGTCTGTGGAATCTCTTATTACTCTCTTGGTGAATTCTTTAGATGTACACAAGTGTTTTATCTTCACTATATCCCATTTGTCAATCTGTGCCTCCTCTGTGTTTGTGTCCTTCCCTATTTCTTATAGCCTGTGTATTCCCTGTGCCAAAGTTCTCAAGTTGGTCCCAATTCCCTCATTGATGGCCCTAATAGTTTGGGGTTTAACTTCAAGGTCTGTGATCCACCTTGAGTTTATTCTTGCGCATGAAGTGAGATAAGGGTCTTGCTTCATTTTTCTGCATGTTGATATCCATTTTTTCCAGCACCACTTGTTAAAGAGGGCATCGGCTTCCCATTTGATATTTTTGGGGCCCTTATCAAAGACCAGCTGTGTGTATGCTGGTGCTTTTATTTCTGGGTTTTCAGTTCTTTTCCATTGGTCTGAGTGTCTGTCATTGTACCAATACCATGCAGTTTTGAGAACTGTGGCTGCATAGTATGTGCCAAAGTCAGGTAAAGCAAGCTCTACCTAGGTGTCCTTCTTCTTGAGGAGTTCTCTGCTAATTCTGGCTTCTTTCCTCTCCATATGATGTTGGTTGTCAGTTTTTCCATTTCTTTGAAGAAAGATGATGGTATTTGTATCGGGATGGCATTGAACTTATATAGTGCTTCTGGCAGAACTGACATCTTAACTATATTAAGTCTCCCAATCCACGAGCATGGGATATTCTTCCATTTGTTGAGGTCGCTCTTGGTTTCTTGTAATCGTGTTCTATTGTTTTCCCTATATAGATCTTTTGTTTTTTCAGTCAGGTGTATCCCTAGATATTTCAATTTGTGTTTGGCTATTGTGAAGGGTACCACCTTTTTGATCTCTTCTTCTGTGGTCTTATCTGATGTGTATAACAGTCCGATGGACTTCTGTTTGTTGATCTTGTATCCTGCCACTCTGCCAAACTCCTCTATTGTTTCCAGTACTCCCCTTGTGGAACTTTTGGGAGTTTCCATATATAGAATCATATCATCTGCAAATAATGATAGTTTCACCTCTTCCTTCCCCAGACGAATACCTTTGATGTCACTTCTTTGCCTTATGCTGTTAGCTAAAACCTCCAGCACGATATTAAATAGGAGTGGGGACAAGGGGCATCCTTGTCTGGTCCCCTTTTTCAGTCGGATTGTGTTAATCTTTTCTCCATTGACTACCACTTTGGCTGTTGGTTTTTCATATATAGCTTATATTGTCTTGAGGAACTTTCCTTCCATTCCTATCTTCGCTAGTGTCTTAAACAGGAATTGGTGTTGGATGTTGTCAAATGCTTTTTCTGCCTGTATTCATATAATCATGTGATTCTTATGCTTTTTATGTCAATGTAACGAATAATACTAATGGTCCTTCGTATGTTGAACCATCCCTGCATCCCTGGTATGAATCCCACTTGGTCATGGCGAATTATTTGTTTTACATACTTTTGTATTCTGTTGGCTAGTATTTTGTTAAGGATTTTTGCGTCAATGTTCATTAGGCATATCGGTCTGTAGTTCTCGATTCTTGTGAGATCCTTGCCCGGTTTGGGTATCAGAGTTATACTAGCTTCAGAGAAGGAGTTTTGGAGTTTGCCATCTTTTTCTGTGTTCTGGAAAAGTTTGTGTAGGATTGGTATTAGTTCTTCCCTGAATGCTTGGTAGAATTCTCCTGTGTAGCCATCTGGTCCAGGGGATTTTTTTGTTGGTAATCCCTTGATAACCTTTTCTATTTCTTCTTTTTCTATGAGTCTGTTGAGATTCTTGATGTCCACCGAGGATAGTCTAGGGAGGGATTGTTTTTCCAGGAATTTGTCCTTATCTTCCAAATTGTTGAATTCATTGGAGTATAATCTTTCATAGTACTGTGTAATTATCCTTTTGATTTCATTAGGGTCTGTTGTAATGACCGCTCTTTCATCGCTTATTCTTGCTATTGAGATTTGTTTCCTCCTTTCTTTGGTTAGGTTTGCCAATGGTCTATCGATCCTGTTTATCCTTTCAAAGAAGCAACTTTTAGAGATATTAATTTTTTCCATAGTTTTCTTATTTTCCCTCTCCTGAATCTCAGCCCTGATTTTTATAATTTCTTTTCTTTTGCTATTAGTAGGGTTGTCCTGCTGACTCTGCTCTAGTTTTTGTAAATTTTGTGTCAGCGTGTCCATCATGAGTCTCTCTTCCTTTCTTAGGTGTGCTATATTGCTATGAACCTTCCTCTGATGACTGCCTTTGCTGTGTCCCATAAGTTTTGGTACGTCGTGTGCTCATTTTCGTTGGTTTCTATAAATTTCCTGATTTCGTTTCTTATCTGCACCAGTATGCACTCCTTTTGCAGTAGAGAGTTATTCATCCTCCAATTATTTGCTCTTATTTTCTTTTTCTTCCTTTTGTTGATTTCCAGTCTTATGGCACAGTGGTCAGAGAGAGAGGTCTGTATTATTTCAATGTGCTTAAATTTATGTAGATTTGCCTAATGCCCCAGCATGTGGTCTATCTTCGAATATATGCCATGGGGACTTGAAAAGAATGTGAAATTTTTTATATTTGGATGAAAAGCTCTGTAAATATCTATTAGGTCAAACTGTCTAATTGTGGAGTTTAGCTCTCTAGTCTCCTTGTTGAGCTTCTTTCCCTGTGATCTATCTTTCTCAGTGAGTGGTGTGTTGAAGTCACCCACTATAATTGTCAAGTCTGTGATTTCTTTCTTAATCTTTTGGAGTGTTTGGATGACGTATTGAGCTGGTCTCTCATTTGGGAATATATGTTTACAATGCTTAGTTTTTCATTGTCTATGATTCTCTTGAGCATTATATAATGTCCATCCTTATCTCTTTTTATAGTTTGCACTTTGAGGTCAATTTTATCTGAGATTAGGATTGCAACCCCTGCTTTTTTTGTATTGCTGTTTGCTTGGTAGGTCTTTCTCCAGCCTTTGATTTTCAGCCTATTTTTGTCTGTAGTCTTGAGATTTGTTGTGTTTTCTAAGCCATTCTGCTATTCTCAGTCTTTTAATGCCTGAGTTCAGGCCATTGATATTCAGGGTTATT
The DNA here is from genome assembly GCF_050624435.1 of Tenrec ecaudatus. NCBI lineage: Eukaryota > Metazoa > Chordata > Mammalia > Afrosoricida > Tenrecidae > Tenrec > Tenrec ecaudatus. The sequence goes on along the minus strand of NC_134537.1, from coordinate 62,117,890 downwards.
ATCTCAATGTGCGGATTCTGTGATGCCATTTTATACCTTTTGTGTTGGGAGTTTTCCTTCTTTCCCTTCTTATTAGTGTGTGTTTTGTGTGTGTATCATTCTTGACTTCTTTCCATCCTTAAGCCATTGCTATCTTGGGGTCTGTTTTCTCTTTGTTGTACTCTGGGTGAGGTTGTTCTATGTGTTGGTCTCTTATTTGTGCTTGGTGAGTGTTGTTCTTCTGCCCATACTGAGTTGGCGAGGATCTTTTGGAAGGCTGCGTTTGTTGTAACGTATTTTTTGAGTTTTTCCTTGTCTGGGAAGACTTTTACTTCTCCTTCGATCTTGATCGATAATTTGGCTGGGTAAAGTATTCTTGGATTTGCGTTGTTTTCCTTCAATTTGGAATATGTTACTCCACTCTCTCCTTTTTTTCATAGTTTCTGCTGATAGGTCTGAGCATATCCTTATGTGGAAACCTTTATATGTGATTGCTTGTTTTTCCCTTGCTGCTCTCATGATTTTCTCCTTTTCCTCAAAGTTGGATAGTTTAACTATTATGTGCCTTGGTGTTTTCTTCTTGGGGTCCCGTCGTGGTGGTGTTCTTTCAGCCTCCTGGATGGTTGCCTGGTTTTCATTTATTAGACTGGGGAAGTTTGACTCCAAGAATTCCCTCGCTATTGTTGCAGATGACTTCTTTGTTGTGTCTTCCTCAGGTAGGCCAATAATTCTAATGTTGTTCCGCTTCATAGCATCAGGTTTTCTTCAGCTTCTCTGATGCTCTTATTAGATTTTTGTTCATGTTTATTAAAGTCTGCTTGGCTGTCCTCCAAGACACTGATGAGATTCTCTGATTCCTCCAAACGATTCTCAAGAAACATGATTCTGCTATTTTTTTTTCATGATCTCCTCGCCAAGTTCCTGTATTTCCCTTTGGTGTATGACTTTTACCTCCTCTATCGTTTCATCCTTTTTTTGTATTGTTTCCCTCATATCCTGCATGGCTCCAAGTATCATTCTGAGAGTTTCTTTGTATGGCATCTCAATGTCTGCTTTTTCTATGTATGTTGCTATGTTCAGGACATCTTCTGCCTTTGTCTTTTGTTTCTCCTGTTTTTTCGTTGAGATCGTTGGGGCTGCTGGCTGTTTGCATTGAGTTGTTTTTGAGGGACCAGGTGCCATTTTCTAGTCTCTCTCTGGAAGCCTTATAGGAATGCTTCTTCGAACTGCCTACAGCTGATTTTGCTAGGGGATTAATCTACCACTTTGTCTTCCTGTGGCTTCCCTATCAGGGGAGTGCCCCAGATGGCAGGTCAGCTGCCTGCCCCAGTGTTGCAGAGGCTGAGCTGAAGTTCTTGCTATTGGTTTAAATATTGATAAGTGTTGGTTGAGCTGCCTTATGTCCCCAGGTACACAGGCAGGAACTCCCTGGTGAGGAGTTTGAGGAGTATCCCCTGGAGAGAAAGCAGCCCTTTCCCTAGCCTTGGGCTATCTATGTAGGGTGGAGCTCACCTAGCTGGGTGTGGCCCAGGCGCAAATGCCCTAGGGCAATGGGAGTGCCCTGTAAGTCCACAATGGAGTGTGAGAGAGCAGGTTAGGAATAAGAGGGGGAGAATAATTATAAAGTGAAACCAGACTGTGCAGGGGTATAGGGAAGTGAGGGAAGCAAAAGCAACTATGTAGCTGAGTCCCACTCCCTGCCTGTGGACCTGTACGGGCTGCCTCAAGCCTCAGTGGCAGTCCGCAGCTGAGCACCCAGAAGAGTTGCAAGAAAGCTGCTGAGCAGCCCCCAGAGAAGTGGGGGGACAGACAGCAGAGATGTTAACAGAGGCTGCAGTTAGCTGAACCTTAATCTCTGCCTGTGGGGCTGTGGGGGGTTGGGTTTAGTCCCTGCTCAGACAATGCGGCATGGCAAACTGTGGCTGTGCCTTGAAACAGCCCCTGTGCAGCCCTCCAATGCTGTGTGGGAATATAAAGCAGAGACGCAAACAGAAACAACAATGTAGCTGAACCCAGATCCCTGCCAGTGGAGCCGCAAGGGTCATGTCCCTGCCCTGAGGCAGGTAGGGGAAAACTGTGGCTGTGCTGAGACCAAGCCCTGCTACAGGCTCCAAATGGTCCTGGCTTGGGCAGATAGAGAGGCTGGGCTAGGGTCATGCCCCAGCTGGCTTCCACTGAGGTAAGCCAAAAGCCCCCAACCCCTCAAAACCACGTGGATCTGTGCCTATTTATCTTTATGACTCGCCTCCTGCGATCCAGAGACATTGAATTTCCCTCTAAGCAACTCTCCTGGGCTGAATTCTGCGGTGTCCCTCTGGTCTGTGTCACTCCATCGCCATATTCCCGGAAGTCTCCAGTTTTTTTCTTTTAATGTATGAAATTAGTCCATTGGATTTCAGAGTTATTATCACAATCTGTGGATTCATAGTTGTCGACCCTGTCTTGTATTTTGGGTGTTTTCCTATCTCCCTTCATATCAGTGTGCTGTGTTAGAGTTGAGAGTTTCTATCCTGTCTTCTTTTGCCTCTGAGAGCCTGTTGTCCTGGTAATTGTTCCTGGCACATTGGCTTCTAGATGGAGATGGGCTGTATAGTGGTCTCCTGTATGTTCTTGGTGGAGGTTGATACTCTGCCAGTATCTTCCTCAGGGTTAGTTGTCTTGCATCATATTGTTTGATTCTTTCATTGTTCTGGAAGACCCTTATCTCACCATCTATCTTAATGGATAACTTGGCAGAATAAAAGATTCTGGATGAGGCGTTTTTTTCTTTCAGTTTTTGGAAGATGTTCCACTCTCTCCTCCTCTTTATTGTATCTGTTGATAGGTCTGAGCATAATATTACCTGCACTTCTTTGTATGTGACTATCTTACTTTCTCTTGCTGCTCTTAAAATTTTCTCTTTTTCCTCAAAGTTGGATATTTTTACTATTATATGTCTTGGTGTGTTCTTCTTTTTGTGCCTCGTCTAGCTGGTGTCCTTTCTGCTTCCTGTATGAGTGCCTGGTTCTCACTTGTTAGGGTGGGAAAGTTTTCTTCCAGAAATTCCTTTGCTATCATGGCTGTCAATTTGTGTGCTGTGTTGTGCTGCATTAAACCAATTATTCAAATACTATTCCTCTTCATATCATCTGTCATTGATCTCAGGTTAGCTTCTGCTTCTTTAATGTTTCCTTTCTGACTGTCTTTCCTGCTTTCTCAGGTCTGTTTGAGTGTCCTCGAGCTCACTGATATGATTCTATGCCTCCTCACTCCTAATCGTAAATTCTGACTTTGTGTGTGTCTTCTGTTATCTCCTCTGTTAGCTCTTGCAGTTCTCTTTGGTGTGTCCACTGTTGTGGACTTCTTCTCCATTCTTATTCTGGGTTGTTTCCTTCAGCTCCTGTTTTATTGCGAACAGACTTATGAAGATTTCCTTCTGTGACAGATCTGATTCTTCTATGAGAGATGTTAGCTCGGCTACTGTGTTTTGTCTCGCTGGTCTTTTTGTCAGGAGTTATGTGGTTGGTTGATTTTTCCTCGATCCTTTCATAGGCCTCATGTTTATGGGAGACCAGGGGGCCCTTATCTATGTTACTGATGAGGATGCTTTCAGGGGGCTACCTATGACCTACTATAGTGATGTGTTAGACTGCTGTGTAGGCAGAGTTCCCCAATGGTTTAGTGGCCAACAGTGGTCAGAAGTTTCAGTGACTGGAGTGGCGGCTGGAGCCTCAATGAATGCCCTTAGGCTGCTTTGACCTGGTTTGTCAGGGCACTCTTAGCAGCCCTTTTTGTCTAATAAAACAAAACATTAAAATTATTTTGGGAGGAAAAAGAAAAAAAAGGATAGAGAGAACAAAGTAAAATGTATAAGATAGAAGTAATAATAATGAAAAAGGAGGTCGCAAGAAGAAAAAAATGCGAGACAAAAGAAAGCAAAGCATGGGAAAGAAAGAAAAAAAGAAAAGAAAAACCAGCAGGAAAAACAATATACATTTCCCCCTCCTTTTCCATCCAGTTTCTAGAGATGTCTAATAGAAGACGGAGGTGAGAGAGGCTTTGCTGCCATGGGAAGTGGTGCTGATCTAGGACTCTGGAGCTAGGCTATGTGAGGGGGAAAATATTCTTCAGATCAGCATGCACTCCCCAGGTCCCTGAAGGCCTGTAGTGTTAAGCCAATAGGCAGAGACTACACCGGCGGGAAACGCACCACAGCAGCGAGCCACCTGCACTTGCCAGAAAGGGCTGGGGCCGCTAGGAGTTCTGTGGGAGATGCTGCCCGCAGCGCCGCCTCTTTGCCGGCATGAACGGGCGTAGAAGCTGGCGCTGGGACCCCACAGGGCACCACAGTGCTGTGAGCTGGCCAGGGCCAAGACGGCTCCACTGGGAGTGGAAAGCCATGTCGTTAAGGTTCCATAGCAGGTAGCTTCCCTTTTGAGCCACCGGCCCTGTGAACGGCACACAGCGATGGGGGCCAAGCCTATCGGACAGTGGCTGCTTCGGCTGGAAACAGAGGACAGTGTCGCCCGCCGTCTGCACTGGGAGGAAACAGTTCTGGCAGGCAGGCTTAGCGCTTGGAGTTGGCCGGTGCTGGGCACCCCGTAGTGCACCGCAGAGGCTTGGGCCTTCCGGAGCAGAAAAAGACGTCTCCGACAGAAACGCAAAGCCACATCTTTCGCCTTCTTAGTAGGCAGGAACACACCTTGTCCATGTCGCTGGCGGCAGCCCTCGGCACTGGGAGGAACTCCTTGGGGCAGGCAGGCTGAGCGCTGCGGCCGCAGGCCCAGGGCTCCACAGTCTGAAGTGGCTGTGGGGGAAATGCAGGGCCAAGTGTAGGAGCAGGATGGACCCTGGCAGCCAGCTGGCGCTGGCGGGAAGTGCACAGCGCTGGTGGCTGAGAGTGCGCTGCAGCACAGGCTCCTCCGAGGGAGGGATCCGGAGCTGGTGGGCGGGCGGGCAAGTGGGGTGCCGGTGGAGAAGCCCCAGGCAGCCATGGAGGTCCATCATCCCTCATGTAAGTAGACCAGCCAGCCTCTGGTAGATTGCAGGTCAGTTGCGGGGCTCTGGGGGAATGGAGGAAGGGGCCCGAGCCCAAGGGCGGATTCTTGCCACGTGTGGAAAGGGGAACAGTGAAAAAAGGAAACTTCTCTCCTCATGTGATCCCACGAGTGGGCAGCTGCTGTAGGGGGTCCCACCACAGCTGCGTGTGCCTCGGCAGTGCAGCCTGGCGACTCCTGGCGCGGGACCCTGTTTGGGAGTGGAGTGGGTCTATCGCTGGTCACAGCAGCAGTGATAGCGCGTGCTGGGTTTGTTCAACCTGATGAACCCAGATGTCCCAAGAATCGGATCCTGGATCATTGAGGCCCAAGCTCAGGACAATTGCATAGGGTGGGGGTCGGGTGCTGTCCCAGGAGGATTTTTCACTCACCAAACTCCTTCCACTGGGCTCCCTGGACAATAAACCCCCCTTGTTCGAAAGAGCCCTCAGTGTGCAGCTCACCTGGTCCGCCATCTTCCTCAGCTCATTATTATTTTTTAATTCTCTTTGTTTTGCATCCTGTGTTTTCCTCCTTTATTTACATAGTTTGATGACCACTAGCTTAATTTGAAAATCTTTATTAGCAGATATTTTAAAACAGGATTTTCAATTTTATTGGAAAATTAATAGAAAACGTTCTACTTTTGGCCTTCTTGTGGTACTTCATGTGATTATTTTAATAAGCTTGATACTAGCATGATTGTTACTTTTCATTTTTATTTCTAAAAAGCACCCTTCCAATGATGTATAGCTTATTAGTAGTACTTCTCTAAATGACTTTGTTTTTCCAGGTTTCTATGAATTTACTTTACAAAAGGAAAAGAGAACCTCCTCAAATGTATAAAATGACCCTAGGAGAATAAGCATTTGAGTCCTGTTACAAAATAGCTGTTTCATTGAAATTTGTTATTTAGCTTCAGTGCATGTTTGCTGTCATTTCTCTTGGACTTTGAGGCTTGGATTACATGGACTTTGACACGTAGAGAGCCCACTCATCCACTGCTGTTGATTAATCTTTTTTCTTTTTACCAGAAGGCACCTTTATGTGCTAATCATATGGATAAGTAGGAGGTTAAAGTAATTATAGGGTAAAGAAAGCATTGAAAACTAGCCCACTTGAGTTCTCATGAACCTGCATTTATTGGAGAGTAGAAAGTTTCATTATATTCAACAGCTGTAAAAGAATGTCTATTTCCAGAGTTGATTAAGGACAATGGGTTCAGATGACAGTTTAATAACCTGCCCCTTGCTGGCCATTGTGGTTCTGCCAAGAGAGTGTTGGTAGCATGGAAAGAAAACATGAGAGAGAGTAAAAGATAGAACCAAGAGCATGACACAGCTATTCAGCTAACAAAAGAAATGTGAAAAAGAACCACATAATAATAAGGAAAGGAAATAGTTATTCTAGAGAGAGGAAAATATGAAAGAAAATATAAGTAGTGGAGAGTTACACTGCCATTGGCATTCTCAGTAGGTAGAGACTGGACAAAAGGTTTGAAAATATTAATACAGCAATTATAAATGATAATAAGTATTTTTGCAGATTCAGATTAGAAGTAATCTAAAGATGATATATCTTTTTGAAAGATCCATTTATCTCAAAGGATCAATGCTACTTTGGATTGAGTTTTTCTTAGTGTTTGAGCATGTCACTCGTTACCAAGATGAACTTCCCTCTTCATTCACATTTAACCGTAGTTAGTGCTTGTACATAGACTTTCACCTGTTGCTTATTCTATGTTCAAAGTGCTTCCCTTAATATTTTTTGTAAAGGTTGGTAATGTTTTACAGATTCTTTTCATTAGCCTTATCCGGAACTGTCCTTATTTCTGCTTTAAATTTGAGAGGCAATTTTGCCGGACATAAGTTTCTGATGTCAGAAAATTTTGTATTTCAGAATTTTATGTAAGTTATTCCACTCTCTTCTTGCTCACATGGCTTCTGCTGAAAAAAATGAACTTTTTCTTACTTGTGCTGAAACATTGAATGAAGACTCTGTTTCTAGAAGAGATAACAGTTCTGTTACTAGATGCGATAAGGATTTTTCTCATGGCACCAATAGAAGATTTCATGAATTATATATGGAATTTGAGCTGCATTTTTGAAGCTCTGAGTTCATCTCTTTCCTTTATCAGTTTGTTTATTGTAAGTAGTAACAACCCGTATCCCTACAGTTCTCATCCTGATAAATTTGTAGAAAGATATCAAACACACGGCCACCCAGACCAACACTTCATCTTATCAAGGATGTTATTTTGGGTACTGATTTTGCTACCTCATGCCATGTATAAATATCACCCTTTTTACTATTAGCGACAGACTTATTAGAACTAGCCGATACAGAATCTGAATTCTCAGTGCCGTTAAGCCTAATATAACTTGATAACTAATTTAAAAACCACATTCGAACAATTTTGGTTTTCTAACAAAGCGAAGCCAGTGATGCTTGTGTGTATATTCAAAGAGATTTATATGGAGAAATGGGTCACACAGTCATAGAAGTGAGTAAGTTCAGTCTGGTTCAAGTCTGTGTGTCAGATGCTGAAGGCACATCCTCACTCCTGTGTAGTTGCAAGGGCTGATGAGCAGGAAGCAGGAAGACGAAGCAGAAGACCACAGGCTCGTGGATGGTGAGCTGAATGAATCCAAGATTGTTAGGCAACTGATGGCTCCTGGGATTCACAGGCAATATAATAGGATATAGATCAACCAGATACAGGATTCAAATCAAGCAGCAGATGTGACATAACTTACACAGACTGTCAATTCTTAGAATAGACCACACCCTGAATGAATCCTCCCTAAACTCTATGAAGACCGTGACCAGATGTGGTAGTTTTATAATCTGGTGTCAATTTGGGGCTTGAGTGAAGGGGTGGATTCTGATATTTCAATCAGATCATAGCCAATGAGGCATCTGTGTGGGCATGGCCTTCGCCTGAGAATTCTGGGAGCTCCTGGATTTTCCCCTCGGAGGCGGAGACACTTTCTCTCTGCTCACTCACTGAGAGGTTCTCTACTGACAAGGAATGTGGAACTACGCTAGTGGCCTGAGCTGGTACAGCCACGTGGAGACACCTGGAGCGCTGATACGCGTAGAGTGACATGATCTATAAAACTTCCCACACATTGGACTGGGATTGTCCTGCATTTGGGATGATTGCATGTGTTTAGTGAGTCTGGAAAGGACGCTATAGATTGGAATTGACGTATGGGCTAATGTCAGAGTTATGGACTTGATGTGGACCGGGCTGGGATGTTTTCTCAATATTCAATTGCTCTTGTATATAAACTTCTTTCTTATATACACATGAGTGTCTATGGATTTGTTTCTCTAGTCCACCCATACTAATACACCAGAAAAGATGTTCTAGTGTACCCACAATTGCTTGGCTTGTTCACAAATATCCCATCATGGAGTTGGCTGCATTTGTTTTAATAATATCTTGGGACAACACCCCCACTGGCTCCACCCCCACAAATCAAACTGTCATACAGCACAACACTTAAACTACTGTGCCACCAAACTTTCTGCTGTTCTTTTATTGTTCACTTAATCTTTATGATTGTTTTCTTTGTCGAGAATATTTATTAATTTTTATTAAGACTATACTATAATGTATTATCTTCTCAAGTTTAAAACAGTCCATTCTATCTTAATGCTGTATAGACTTCATTTAAAGTTCTATAACTTGAACCGATTATTTTCTCTTCTTGCTTTGTTGTTATCATTTACAAATTGATTACTCGGGTTCCATGTTTTCAGTCTTAGAGGTTTATTTTATTTTGTATACTTCTCTACCATAGCATCGGAATCAAAGCCATGCTATTTTCGATTGTTTCATATGCATGTAGAAGTTGGACATTGAATAAAGAAGCTTGAAGAAAAATGTATACATTTGAATTATGGTGCTGTAGAAGAATATTGAAAGTATCATGGACTGCTAAAAGGACAAACTGATCTCTTTTGGAGGAAGTGTGGCCAAAGTGTCCTTTGGAGTCAAGGATGGCAAGACTTCATCTTATAAACTTTGGACATGTTGTCAGGAGAGACCAGTTCCTGAAGGAGGACATTATGCTTGGTAGAGTAGAGGGGCAGGGCAGGAAAGGAAGGCCCTCAAAGAGACGGATTGGCACAGTGGTTGCAACGGTAGGCTCAAGCATAGAAACGTTTGTCAGGATGGTGCGGGGCCCTGCAGTGTCTGTTCTGTTGTGCACAAAGTAGCTATGAGTCCATGGCACCTGACAACAACATATCGGGGTTAATTTTTGTCTGATGTTGTTCTGTGCCTTAATAACAGGTTGTAGTCCATTATTAACACTCCGAAGGACCATTTTTACTAATTCTTTTAAAGGGAACTTAATTTCTACAGTTTCTTTTTATCTAGAAATGTTCTAATTTTGCCATCATATTTGAGGGATAATTTTACTGTATATAAGGTGTGGCTGTTTATTGGCAATTATTTTCCTTTAGGGCAGTGGTTCCCAACCTTCCTAATGCTGTGGCCCTTTAATACAGTTCCTCATATTTTGGTGACCCCACAATCATAAAATTATTTTTGTTGCTACTTCATAACTGTAATTTTGCTACTGTTATGAATCGGGCGACCCCTGTGAAAGTGTCGTTTGACCCCCCAAAGGGGTCTTGAGACCTTCTGCTTAAGGATATCCAGTATATATGATTCCGTTGTCTTCTTGTCTGTATCATTTCTGCTGGAAAATTAGATCTTAGTTAATTGCTTCTTCTTTCTAGGCAAACATTTATTTTTCCAGAGTTGCGTTTAGGATTCTTTCTTTGCCTTGGTTTTGGGAAGTTTGATTATGATTTGTCTGGTGATTTTCCCTGAGGTCTATCATGTTTGGGAATCATTGAACTACTTGAAGGCATATTCATCTTTCATGATATTAAGGAAGTTTTATTCAAATAGAACTTTAACAATTTTGTCAGTACTTTTAAGAAATCTCTTCCTGTTCTGGGATTCCAGTCACACATAAGTTGTTATTCATGATGCTATTCCCACACATTTTTTTTACTTTCTTCATCCTTTTTTCAACCTGTTCCTTTAACAGAGTCTTGTTACTAATTCTGTTTTTCATTGCTTCAATTCTTTGCTATGTTCATTCAATACCATAACTACTTCTTCCAAATTTCTACCTGTTTTTTATGTGATTTCTAATTTCCACTCATTTTGTCAATATATATTCTTGTATTTTCCTTGAATTCTTTCAGAATTTTGTACATTTTTCTCGATTTTGTGTGTGATCTCTTTGTTGTCATCCTTGGTTTTTTTCTTGATATCTTTCTTAATCTTCTGGAAGAACTTTAGTGTATACTTTTGAATTGCTTATCAGGTAATATTAATAGCATTTCTTTTTCGAGAAGATTTTTCTGGTTTTGTATTTTGATCACTTGTTTAAGCTATCTTATCCCGTGTGTGTGTGCACGTGCTCCATTGAGATATATCTTGTTTTGGAGACACTGGTGTTATTGTACTGATTTCTTGATTGGATGCTGCTTTTTCATCCTGGTATTTTGTTTTGTTTAATATGAAATTGCTTCAAAACATTTGCGGAAAATTTTATATTTGCTTATTTTCTGCAAACTTTTTGAAGTCCCCTTGCATATCTAAAAAAAAAATTGTGTGCATGCTCCTCAGGTCACTCTTCTAGCAGCATTGGGGTATGTAAGTCAACTTAGGAAAGAATGGGTGGGTGTTGGCCTCCATCTGTCATCAATCTAGTCATCCTGTTGCTGCTGGTATCATATTTCTGGTGAGTGTAGTACAGGTTTGGTAAGACTGGGTACTATTGCTGGTTTCTGACTGTTGTGGGAACACAGAGAAAAAAAGGTGTAATGAAAAAAGAAATATGTACACAGTTGAGTGATGGGAAGAGGTTAGGGAAGAGATTAAGAAAGAGATTAACATTGGTTCTAGTGTTAGCCCCCAAGCATGGCTGCTCAGGAATACAGATCTCATCTTAAGAGGAGGCAGATCACTAACAGAGGGTGGGGCAGGATATTGCTGACAGGGAGTTGGAGAGGGTATAGTGTTTTTTTCTGTAGTATCTTGTACAGTCTGCAGAGGCATGGAATGCCAGCCATAGAGGCAACAGGAGCAGGACAAGAACTCACCACGAGGAAACATTTGAAAAGAGGTCATCAAAGAACAAGGAGGAGAAAACAGGAAAGAAAAGGAGATGGAGGTGGGAGGGAAGATGTGGAAACTATGAAGAAAGTAAAATAGGAAGAGCTAAAGGGAGCAGTAGGGAGCAGTGACACAGAACAGGTGCAAATCCCAGCTGCCAAACATGGCTACAGTGAAACCACGACACACTTTTCTGTAGTAAGCATTGCCAGATGTAGAGAGGTGGGGATGCGTACTCCAGGCTGTGGAAGCAGGACTTGGGACAAACTTGCTCTGTAGGATCACACACACACAAATTTTATGTAACAGGAAAATAGAAACAAAAAGAATACAAACAGGGGAGAAGAGAGTGACAAACTATGAAGAAAGAACAAAGGTAAGGGGATTGTCCAATTTAGTACCGGCACAAGTGATTGTTGCCAAACTTGGCTGCAGTGGAAACATGATGTTTGCTTAACAAGACCATAGATCATCCATCAACTCCTGAGGATCAGTGGGTAGATACTGCTGATTTAGGAGACAGCTGGGACTGGGCATCTAGTTCTCGAGATTAAAAGTGCGAGGGGAATAAAGTGAAGAAAGTAGATTTTTAAAAGTGGGGAAGAGGAAAAATGAAAAGTAAAAAACAAAGGGAGAGATAAAAGGAAGAAAAACAAAATGGCACAGCACTCGTAGAGGGGTGGGTCTGGTTGTCTCCAGGTTGGTGGGCACTGGGGCCTGTGCTTTTAACCACGGGGGAGCTGTGTGTGGTGGGGGGAGGAAAATGATCATATATTTCTGGTTTCTGATTCCTCATGTGATGTTTGGTGCATTCCTCAATGAACAGAATGGTGGTCTGGTTCCTGCCCCAATTAAAATGGTGCTTGTAGTCTTTCAGAATGGCCACAGTATGCCTGGGTCACTGGCAATTCACTCTTCCATTTGCTTTCTTGTTTGTTGTTTTCATCCACTCTCCTCATCTAATTAATATTTGGTGGACTCCTTTGTAATTTCCTTTGATGCTTAGGTTTGTATGGATTCATCTGTATCAGTAGGTTGATGAGATTTTGGTAGAGGGCCTGGATAGAGTATCCACCTAGTCTGCCATCGTGGCCACACCAGGAACAAAAGATGAATCCATTTAAAAGACCACCTTATGTGGTCCTATTTTTTTATTTTGCCTTTTGCTGTTTATACTTTTGTTGTACTAGATAATCCGTTGTTAATAGCTAGATCTGACAGCATAGATAGGGATTTCTAATGAGAATTTTAGGCTTAAATGTTTTCGTTTACATATTTGGATCTCTAATCTGTTTTGAGTATGTTCTTGTGTGCATGGTGGGAGGAGTGGATCCTGATTCATTTTTCTGCAGGTGAAAATCCAGTTTTTCCTGATACGATTTATTAAACAGACTCTTCTTTCCACATCTAATGTATTTAGTACTCTCTTAAAAAATCAATTGACCATAGATGTGTGGATTAATTTCTGGGCTCTCAATTGTATTCATTTGGTCTCTGGGTCTATTGTTAAGTGTCTTGATTGCTGTACCAAAGAACAAAACAAAGCAAATCAAACTCACTGCCATTGAGTCAATGCCGACTCATAGTAACCTTGTGACTAAGTGTTTAAGGTAAGTAGCCATGGTAGTGTAGTGGTTAAGAGCTGGGCTGTGATCCATATCTCCAGCAGTTCGAAACCACCATGGGAGAAAGACTCGACTTTCTACTCTGTAAGCAGTTACAGTCTAGGAAATCCACAGGCTGTCCCTGGTTTTGGTTAACTGTTCATTTCACTTTCACATTTCTAATTGATAGTGTATAGTAATCCTAGTGATCTGTGTGAGTTCCCCTGTTGTTGTTAGGTGTCTAAGCATCAGTGGCCCAATGCAGAACAGAAGGAAACAGTACCTGATGTTATACTGGCCTCTTCATCTTTGCTATGGGTAGCCATTGTTGTATTCACTTCCTTAGTCTCATTGAGGATCTTTGTCTTTTTCACTGGCCCTCTCATTCATCAAGCATGTTATCCCTTCCAGGAATTTCTCTTTCATGATTACATGTCTAATATTGTCCTATCCCTATGTTACTGAAATCAATCTCACTTGGCCATAGTTTAAGCCCTTTAATATACTGTTGGATTCTGTTTCCTATCATTTAAAAATATTTTGAATCTATATTCATAAAAGATACTGTGCGTGTGCGTTGTCTTTGTTTTTGGTATTTGTTCTTCGGTGCTGTTGAGTAAGTTCCAACTCTTCACGACCTATGCATAACATGACGAAACCCTGCCTGGTCCTGCGCCAGCCTCACATTGTTCATATATTTGAGCCCATTGTTGCAGTCACTGTGTCAATCTATCTTGTCGAGGGTCTTCCTCTTTTTTGTTGCCCCTCTACTTTACCAAGCATGATATCTTTCTCCAGAGACTGGTTTCTTCTGATAGCTTGTCTAAACTATTTGAGATGAAGGTTTTGCATCTGAGGATTATTCTGGCTGTATTTCTTCCATGCTAGATTTGTTTGTTCGTTTGGCAGTCCATGATACTTTCAGTATTCTTCACCAGACCATAATTCATTGATTCTTCTTCAGTCTTCTTTATTCACTATCCAACTTTTACATGCATATGAGGTGATTGAGAATGGCATGACTTGGGTCGGGCACATCTGAGTCCTCAAAGTAATTTTCTTGGTGTTTAACACTAAGAGCTCTTGTGAGGCAGATTCATCCAATGCAGTGCATTGTCTGATATCTTGACTGGTGCTTTCATGAGCATTGATTGGAGATCCAAACAATATCAAAATCTTGAGAATCAAATCTTTTCTCTTTTTATCATATTACCTAATTGTCAAGTTGTGAAAGTTTTTGTTTTCTTGACATTGAGTTGTAATCCATACTGAAGGCTGAAATACTTTATCTTCATTAGGAAGTCCTTCAAGTGCTCCTCAATATCAGCAAGCAAAGTTTTATTAGCTGAATACCAAACTTTGTTAATAAATATTTCTCCAATCTTGATACCACATTCTTCATATAGCTAAGTTTATTACTCGTTCAGCATACCGATTGAATAAGTGTGATGAGGGTATGCAACCCTGACACCTACTGTGCTAGGTTGGGTAGACTAGAGGAACAAATTCAGGGAGACTAAATTTGTGTATAGGAAACAGGTTTATAAACAGTTTGTGTATAAGAAACAGGTTTATATACAAGAGCAATTAAATATTGAGCAAACATCCTAGTCCAGTCCAAATCAAGTCCATAAATCCGATATTAACCCAAGTGTCCAATACCAGTCTATAAAGTCCTCTTCAAACTCTTGAAACACATGTGATGACGCCGAATGCAGGAAGATCACAGGCCAGCGGATGGAAAGTTTTGTGGATCCAGTGGTGTTGTAAGCATCTCGACACTGGTAGGGGTCTCCACATAGCTATGTCAGGTTAGCTTCATGTGGCTTCTCGTCAGATATGTCTCACAGGGAGTGAGCCAAGAGTGTCGAGAAATACATGCAATGGCACCAAATGCAGGAGGAAATACAGGAATTTCCAGAATCTTCAGGGGAAGGCCATGCCCACAGAGAGGCCTCATTGACTGTACAGTGATTGATAGGCTAGACTCCACCCCTTCACTCACAATCTTCTCAAATTGACAACAGATTACATAACTACCATAGACCACCCCATGTCAATTTGACACTTGCACACAACTCTTTAAACATATATAATTTTCAAACAAATAATAAAATAATATCTGTACCTAACAGGATAAAACTAAAATGCATATAATTCTTTATGTGCCACTCTCATTTAAACATAGAATTCTGTAAGTGAACAACACAACAATATTCCAAATAGCAGTTGCAGTTAAGTAATACCTACCCCTTAATCCTATAAATATATTCCCCTACCTATTACAGTTTGTAAGCCAACCTCTTCATGCCTTTATCTGCCCCATTTGTGGTATCCAATTTCTATTCTGCCCACTTACATCAACCCAGTGCTCTGTGAAGAATCTTCAATCTAGTTATAATCCTTGTGATTCTGCATCCATAATCAAAGTCAAATCAGGACAGGTCAACCATATAGTCTGCAGCAGCATGCACCAATTCACAGGCTCAAAAATCTTCTGTTCATCTGGTTGGGTTCTAGTCAACTCAATGTGGCTGCCTAACATAGCCTCACCAGGGTGTCCATTGGTCACCTCGCCTTTAGACCATAGGCTTATCACCAATACTCAATAAGACTAGCCCCCTCGTGCTAGATCATGAACTTCAGACCAGTCAACCAGCTCTCATCTTCTCCTCTAATGCATGTACACAAGATCCACGGGTATCAGTGGCCAGACTCAACCCGTCTCTTCATTGCTGAATTTCTCTCACTTCCACTCAACAAATGGATCCAGGTGGTCACCTAGAAAGCATTTCAGCCTGCCTACAGGCTTCCTTTAACATTCAGTCCTAGAGTGGATATTTTCTTCAGGGATCCAGATTTTTTTAAGTTTCTGACAAAAACTTCTAGAGTTCAAACTTCAAAAAGCCAAGGAGTTCATTTTTCTTCAATCTGTCAACAGCCCCCAGCAAATCTCTTGGAATGCAAATGTCCAGAGTACTCCAAAACATTGGGTGTGACTTATCTTTTCAGAGCCTTCTTTGCAGGTGTGTCCTAAACTCATTTAGAGATCCAACTTTAGTGACTGAAGACAGGGGGCTGACAAGCTCTCTATTTTCATCCTTCCCAAAAACATTTCTATCAATCATTTCAATAATAAGCAGAAGAAATCTGTACAAAGTAGAATCAGATACTAAACTCAATTAAAACTGTCAAGTTCAATCCTTATTTAGCTTATTAAATCATTACCTAAACTATTCTGTTGATACAAAAATATGGGATTAGGCTCGGAGAGCATCAAACCAGATCCAGGCTTTCTGTCAGACATTTTGACCTTCTGTCAGCTATCTTCCTTAAGCAGCATGGTCTCTGAGAAATTCAATGGGCAATTTCTACCCCCGAACTCAAAATGTACATGAAACACATTCATTTTTGCCATTTCACAAAGGAATAAACATAGACTACAACCAAACAAAATAATCAGAATGTTAAGTTCCCTTATTCTTTTCAGAAAACAATCCAGTAAACCACATGGACATATCTACCTTCTGGCTAGCCAAAGAAGAAACATTACCATGAGGGAGAGGTCAAACAAACATCCACTCTCCATATTTATGAATTATTTCTCTAGTACCCCATTCCTGAGGTATCATAATGTGCCAGCCCGGGTAGACTCTAGAAACAAATCCAGGGAGACACTCATATGTATATAAACCTCTTATATACACTAGTGTCTCCCTGGAATTGTTTCTCTAGTCTACCTGGACTAACACATTATTAATTCATATCTAAAGATCAAATTAATGACTCAAGGCAAGTGAGTTGGAAATTTTGTGGATCCAGTGGCATTGTAAATATCTCAGTGCTGGTAGGGGTCTCCACATAGCTTCTCCATCTCCCAGGGTTCTGGCTATATCAGGTTGGTTTCATGTGCCTTCTTGTCAGAATGCCTCACAAGGAGCGAGCCAAGAGAGTGTCTCAGAACACATGCATTCATGCCAAATGCAGGAGGAAATTAAGGAATTTCCAGAACCTCAGGGGAAGGCCATCCCTACACAGAGGCTTCATTGGCTCTACAATGATTGACAAGCTAGACTCCACTCCACTCAGAATCTTCTCAAGTTGACAATAGATGATATAAAGTTACACAGGAGCACAATGAAATGTTCTGGAATTCCTCTTCTTTTCAAGCCTATCCATACTTTGTTAATGATATATCTTGTTCCATGTCCACTTCTGAATCTAGCCTGAATTTCTGGCAGTTCCCTGTAAATGTACTGCTAAAACCATTGTTAGATCATCTTGAGCAAAATTTTACTTTCATGTGATATTAATGATACTGTTCTATATTTTTTACTGTTGGGTCAATTTTCTTTGGAATGGATACAAATATCAATCTCTTTCAGTCAGTTGGCCAAGTAGCTGTCTTCCAAATTTGGAAGACAAATTTCCTCAACTTGAGGAAACATTTCAGTTGGCATTCCTTCAATTCCTGGATGCATGTTTTTGACTGATGACTTTAGTGCATCTTGTACTTCCTTTAGCATCATTGGTCTTTGCTCATGTGCTACCTCCTGAATTGGTAGATGTCAACTAGTTCATCTGTCCTGGATTCCTTGTGTTTCCAGTTCCAATCTGTACCAATGTATGTCCTGTGGTCTAGCCAGATAGATCTGTAGGGTAGAATTGGGATCATGATAGTTGGGGAGGAAGCATTTAACAACTAGAGGAAAGTTGTATGTTTTATTGTTGCTACATTGCACCCTGATTGGCTCATCTTGTCCCCACAACCCTTCAGTAAGGGGGTGTCCAGTTGCCAAAGATGGGCTTTGGGTCTTTGATTTTCTTGATGTGATCCCACATCTCATCCTTCTTCTGTCATTAGTGTTAATGACACTATTTTTGAAATCCCGGTGGGATATACCCTAGGCTTTATTTTACCTTTTGTGGTCTTGTTTTGAATGTTTCTCAGCTTTGAGGTAACCTTGAATATGAGCAATTGATGGTCTGTTGCATAAAAAAACCCCTTGGTCTTACTTTAGCTGCTGCTATTGAGCTTTCATAGTCTCTTCCCACCAATGTAGTCAATTTGATTTCTGTGTCGTCCATTTTGGGAAGTCTAACTATATAGACACCTTTTGTGTTATTGAAAGGAAGTATTTGCAATGAAAAAGTCATTGGTCTTACAAACTTCTATCACCAAGACTATTTTTCCCAACTCCTGTTCCTCTTTATTTACAACTTTTGTATTCCAATTACTAATAATTATCAGTGCATCTTGATTATATGTTTAATCAATTTCTGATTGAGGAGAGAAAAATTCTTCAATTACTGTATCACTAGCTTTATTGGTTGTTTTATAAACTTGGATTAATTGTTATATAGACTGAATTCCTTGTATGCAGATAGAGATTGTCCTGTTACAGAGTGTATTCCAGTTTACACTAGAGCTTGAGATGTCCTTTTTGATGCTGAATTGGATGTCATTCACTGGTCATTCCTTCATTGGTTCTATCATTCATAGTAAACTGTATCATTGTGTGATTCAAAATGCCCCAAACTAATTCATTTCAACTCAGTAACACATAGAATATTGATTTTTATGTGTCTCATTTCATTTTTGTTGACTTCCAATTTTATTAGAGTTATAGTTCATATATTCCAGGTTCCATTTATTAATAGATGCTTACAGCCATTTCTTCTCATTTTGAGACACACTCCATCAAAAATGAAGGTCCCAAAGACTTTTTCCATTCAAGTCATTTAGGTGGACTCTATATTGAGAAGACCATTGCTCCTCAGTCTTATTCTGAGTGCCTTCTGACCTTAGGGTCACATCTTCTGGCACTCTCTCTGACAACGTTCTGCTGCTGTTCATGAGCTTTTATGTATCCAATGATGCTGCATTGTTATCAATATGGATTTCAGTAGCTAATTCCTCTGAAGTTGACAACCTATTCCTTTATTCTCTCTTCTTAGGCTGGAAGGTCTGTTGAAACCTCTTCACAGGTGACTCTACTAGTATTTGAAATATGAGTGGCATAGCTTCCAGAATCACAGCAACACACAAGCCAACACACAACATCAAATTGACAATTTGCGGGGTTTGGGCTTTAGAAAATATTTTTCATTTTCATCTGTTTGGTTTGTCAATTGTGCTGTAAATTTTTGGTAGAATTCTTCAGTAAGACATCTAGACCAGGCATTTTTTTTGTTTGTTTGTTTCTGGGAGAAGTTTGATCACTGATATGGATTCCATTTTTATAAGTTTGTTGAGACTTTCTATTTCCACTTGAGTCACTTTCTATAGGTATATGTGTCTAAGAAATCTGAACATTTCATGTTGGTTATCCAATTGGTTATGGTTCAGTTTTTTTTTTAAATAACATTATATAATAATGTTTTCTATTTCTATTGGGTCAATTAGAAGATCTTCTCTTTCATATTTTTAGGGCTGTTTTTGTCTTGTTTTTTTTAAAAATCATTTTATTGGGGCTTATACAACTCACAATCCATACATACATCTATTGTGTAAAGCACACTTATATATATGTTGCCTTCATCATTCTCAAAATTCGCCATCTGCTTGGGTTCCTGGAATCAGCTCCTCATTGGGTTATCAATTTTATTGTTCATGTCAAAAAACTAATTTCTAGTTTTGCTGGTTTTATTTTTAGAAATTTGTTTGCTGTGATCTTTATTATTTCCTTTATTCTAGTAGGTTTAGGCTTAGTTTGAGCTACTCTTTCTAGTTTCTGGAGTTTTTGCATATGCCAATGATTGAAGTTTTTCTTAATAAAATTTCCTCTGAATATTGCTTTCATTGTGTACTGTATTTTGTTATGTTGTGTCTCATTTTCTTTAAAAGCTAGGGAATTTTAAAATAGTTTTTTGACTAATTCCTTGATTTATTGTTGGTTTAATAGTGTTTTGTATAATATCCATGTTTGCTCATTTTCTATTTATTACTGTTAGTTGTTTTTTGCTTTGCATCAAATCAGTTCTTCATCATATTTGATATCACAGCAACATAACAGATGATTTCTTATTAAGTGATGCTAATGTGGAAGTCTTGTAGTTTACTGTTTTGCATATACACATAAGTATGTTAGTATGCTAATGTGAAAGTCTTGTGTAGTTGACTGTTTTGCATACAGATTGCCTAATGAAATAAGTAATGATAATGGGAGATCCATGGCTTGTCTTGAATGTCAATGTCCCCAATCCTTGTTACTTTTCTGAAAATATAAAATGCTCTTTGAATGGATTCTTTAGTTTAGTTGAGAGTTCTGCTGTGCTGAATTTTAAAATGTACAAAATTCACATGTTTGAAAATCTAGTTTAGATTTTTCTTGTCATATCAAATCTGACTTTTCTTCTCCTCCCTCCTGCCCCTTCACAGGATGATGAAGTAGTTCTGCAGTGTACTGCAACCATCCACAAAGAACAACAGAAACTATGTTTAGCAGCAGAAGGATTTGGCAACAGACTTTGTTTCTTGGAGTCTACTTCAAATTCAAAGGTGGGATAAATTTATTTGTGGCTATTCAGATATCTATATTTTACTTAATGCATTAAAGTTATTAATCAGCATTGTACTGTTTTCTGTGGAATACATAACACAGATTAGGTCACAAAGTATTGCTTTTAGGGTCCCAGTTCATGCATGCACAGGTTTATTAAAAACAAAGTATGTTTAATCATTTCAGTAGATGGCTGCAAATGACTGCTCTTAGTAAAATATTTTTCTCAATCATGAAAGGGTGCCCTCACCCTTTTTTTAGAGGTTCATTTGAAACATTGCCTTTTG
This sequence comes from Tenrec ecaudatus, assembly GCF_050624435.1. NCBI lineage: Eukaryota > Metazoa > Chordata > Mammalia > Afrosoricida > Tenrecidae > Tenrec > Tenrec ecaudatus. The sequence goes on along the minus strand of NC_134537.1, from coordinate 62,097,355 downwards.
AAAGTATATGTTGGAACACTTACATTCAAAGCAGTCAGGTCAGCTCAGAAGGTAATGGCAAATTTTTGGTAATTATGAAGAGGTGATCTCTATAACTTTTTTGAGGGATAAAGAATGATGATAACCGGGATTATTCTGAAAATGTTTTCAGAATATTTAAAATGTCAATGGTGAGAAAAAAGCTAGGAAGTTTTCACTGAGGTTTGTCCCCCCCCCTTTCACTCCCCAATCCTGAGGAACACCTGCTTAGTCTTCAAGAGTTGTACAGGCTGCCCTATGAGAATTTCCTTATGTTGCCCCTCTAGATGATTTTATTCCCTAACCTCAAAGACCATTTCAGAAGAACATGATTGAGCCCCTTAAGCATGACAAAATCCCATTATGATTTGTTATCCATTGAGAAGGACAGAATTTGTTTTTCAGGGAAAGTTTGGAGAGATGGAAACACAGCCTTCAGACCTAGATAGGGGAATGTTGAGTAGCAATAGCTGCACATTTTTGTTCCATAATGTTTCTATTATTTGATAACAATGCCGTTTTGAAAAATTACATAGCATTAATAATTTTTATTATGTATTAGTTGGGGGTTGGAGGGTTACATTTCAGACCATTAATTCTATATTCAGTAGTTCAAACCACTCATCACTACCCTATCTATTCTATGTCCTCCCTATCTCTGATTTCTCTTCTCCTTCTATGGCTGGCACTCCTCCCTTTCACCAAAGATCTATCAGGCTTCTAGGCTACTGCTTCATCTTCCCACCCTTGTGTGCTACTCCTTGGGAACATGAAAAGTTCATTTTCTTTAGTATGTAAGTCTTTGTCTTGGTGTTTTATCCTTATAGTAGTAATCTTGTAAACCATTTTGTTCTTTTTTGAAGGACTAACTTTACTCAACAAAGTGTTCCCCATGTTCATCCATTTTGAGGTTTAATAATTTTTTTAACTATGTAGTGATACTTTTCCACATACCTTTATATTAACTATAAGGTATTTTTCTTTTTTCATTAGCCAAATTTTAATTGATTATGCAAAGACATAGGATATAATGGTTAACAAGAAAGGGCAATATTTTTATTCTTATGATTTTATATCTTAGTAAAAAAAGACGCAAGTAAACAGTAATATACTTTTACAACTGAAAAGGGATGTTAAAAACAATCAGAGTAATTTAGGTACATGTTTTGGAGACACCAATATTTTTGAGCAGATCAAAAGAATATGAGCGAGTGAGCAGTACTGAGTATTGAGCATTCAAAATGTAAGTCCCTGAGTTAGAAATGAGTTTTCAGACTATTGAAGCGTATCAAGGAGGCTGTTACAGGTGTTGAATGAAGAGTTGGAAATGAGGTCCCAGAAGGACCATATCATGTAAGGCCTTATAAATCATGATTAGAAGTTTTCATTCTTTTGTGAAGGGAGGGTTATTGGAGGTAAATGATATGGTTCAATAACAAGTTTCAAAGATTAAACCAGTTACTATCCTTAATTTTGACCCAGGATAACCCAGCTTGTGTCAGAGTAGAAATGTGTGCTCCATAGGACTTTCAATGGCTGGATTTTGGGTAGCAGATCACAAAACTGTTGTGTTTTCAAACCCATTTTATTGGGAGCTAATACAGATATCATGTCATTCCCAATTTCAGTCACATCAAGCAGTATTGTACAACTGCCACCACAATCAGTTTCCACACATTCTTTTCCTTCTTAAACTCCTCGGCACCAGCTTCCTCTTACCCTGCCACTGCACACCCCAGAAACCCTTATTCTACTTGCTGTCCCTATAGGGACATCCTGTACTCATCAAGCCTGAGTTTCATATACGGAAAAACAGGCAAACTGTCTTACAGAGATGCTTCTTGGTGAATTCAAGCCTCTATCTAAATTTGTATTTAGCAGCAAATGCATTATTGTTTGTACCACCCAGAGGTACAATAAAAAGCTTCGGCTTTAAAAGTTTCAGCGTAGGGAAAGTGAGCAAAGGTGAAATTTGGGAGGCTAGGGGAATTAGTGAAAAATAATTAGGGATTTTAGTAAAAATTGGAGGGTAGATACAAAAGTTCAGGTGAGAACAAGTGGTGGTCGGACAAGAATAGACTCAATAGTGATCGGTTTGGTGTATGCTTCAAGATGTACTAGCTAGTAGATCAGATTGCATAGTATACAGGAAAGACAAGCATGTCTCTGGTGTGGTAAATAAACAATAGTCACTTTAATGTTATTTTGAATATTATTTTTTTGGTTTACATGTTACTTTAACATACATTTTCACTTAATTCACAATGAGTATATAAGGAGTTATTGTTCCCATTAATTTACTGAAGAATTTGAAAGCTTAAAAATGTTAAGTTCCTAAAATACTTACTCTAACTTGGAGTAACAATGGTAGGAATAACTTTTCATACTTAGGTCTTTTAGCTTCAAAATATGATTTTTTCCTCCATATCATATGACCTCTTTGGTTTTTCTGTAAACAAGTAGCCAACAGTGTATATATACAGAGTTATTTACTTAGAAAAATGCAATGCTAGTGTTAATATTATAATAGTTTATGAGAAAATCTTACATATTCTGTCAGTCTTATATTAATTTTCTACTTGAAAGGTTTTTACTGAATATTTTCATTGTGCAAATCAATGCCATTTGTGGAAAACATTTATTCTTAAAAAGTAAATTGTTTAACATTTTAATTTTGGCCCTTTTTCTGTGTGGTTTGGGATGTTTTGAAGTTACTAGAACCATGTCGCTATCTTCGTGGAAGAGCGTTTTTATCTCTGCTTCCCATAGGAAATGATGGGTACTCTACTGCTGCCACAGTTACGCACGAGGTTATTGACAGTGTGAATCTCCCCAGAATAACCATGCAGCAAGGACTTGATGACCTGCTGCTGTAAATATGCCAGCCAGAAAATGCTAAAGCAGATTTCTACTCTGTCATATTGGGATCTGTATGAGTTGGAATCAACTCAACTCTATCCAATAAGCTGTAGACTCCTGTTTTAGCAGGAGCCCTGGTGGTGTAGGGGTTAAATATTGGGCTGCTTTCTGCATTGTCAGCACTTTAACCCCACAATTGGCTCTGAGTCCACCTTAGGCTCGAGGGAGAAAAATTTGGCTTCTGACTCCTATAAACGCAAAGGGCCCAATTTTCCGCTGTCTTGTACTCTGTTTCATCTTAGGCCACAATGAATCGGCATCGACTCGATGGCACTGAGTTAGTTTGTTTCTTACTGTTTTAGCTGTTATTCTCTCCCTCGGTTTTAATATAAGAGCTAATTTCCAATACTAAAAATAAATGCCCCCAATTCTGGAGTAGATACATCATATAATAGTCAAGGCATTGAAGTAGAACTAAACTTTCACTTTGACTAGGCACTATTTATGACCAATGAACTGGACATCTTAACACTTTGTGTCTTAGCTTATACTTTTCTGACATCTGAAAATTTGGATTTAGTTTGAAATATTGCAATTTATAAAAGAAGCACAAAGTAAAAAAGAAATTGAAGTCAAATAAAGCAGCCTGTTTTGTTCTTAATTTTAAATTCTTAACACAAAAACCATTTGTTTTCTTCCCGCTACTCAGATTACATATTTGATGACCCTACATGATGCCAGATTTTTTCGCTTCTTCAGTTTCCTTTGTCCTCTCACTTGTGTGTCCTTCCCATGCTTTCCTGCCTACTAAAAAGTTGGTTGTTTTTCAAAGCCTGGCATCAACAGTCCCTCTTCTGGGTTGCTTAAAAAAAAAAAAAAGTCCTAGGTTTTCCTTTGTTTCTTTTTTTTATTAATTGAACTAATTAGGAGATTTGCATATCAACCTATCATTTTTATATTCATCAATTTAGATAATTTATCAAACCTCCTAATAGCTTGCCCTGTTGCTCCTTTTTTCCCTTCTTCTTGTACAATAATACCTTCCCCTTCACTCACTCTAGTTAACACCTGTTTTCTAGTTTATTTCTTTCCCCACTGCTCCCCAGTCCCTGCACACAACATATGTGTCTTTTGGTATAAAAAACATCTTTTATTTAAAAAAAACAATGGTTCCTACAATATTTCTACTTTTGTGATTGTGTCTTAAGTGCTATTTTTCCATTTCTTTATGTTGGTAATCATACAAAAATACTAAAATCAGATGTCATCAAGTGAATTCTAATCTGCAGGGACAGTGCATTATAAAGTGTAGTTTTTCTATCCAAAGCCTCTAACTCCCACGAAACGGCTTTTCCTTGCATGGGTCTGGTAAGAAGATGGGGGAAGATGCTGATAGGATTCACCTGTGAGTAACTGTAAACAGGATTCTCTGGTGTGCCATCCTACTATGGATAAAATGAGCCCTCTGAGAAATAGGAGTAAGGATCTCATTACCAGCAAGAGGCGGGAGTGGACCTCCTGGATCCAGATGAGAGCTACAATATCAAAAGAGCAGCAGCATAACCTGAGCATGGAATAGAGTGACGGACCTTTCTAACTGATGACGTTAGTAATGATGAGTGCTTTTGTGCAGGAGGCCGGCTTGCATAGTGGGGGTGCCTCTGGGCACTTGAGTTGGGATATTGAACTTACTGACTCATGGTAGTAGAGATGAATGCCTTTGAGCTGAGGCTGACTGGAGTGGCGTGCCACTGGACACTTCTTCAAGGAGCTAGTTTGCTGACCCTTGGAGTGTAAGCTGATTGCCTTCGGGTTGACACTTATTGTACAGTGGTATGCCCTGTGGGCATTTGTTAGTAGACTTTAGGAAACTATAATATGTCATGATAAACACCTCAATCCTGAGCATTTCTCCCTGGCATTACAACTTGTTAACTTTCTTAATAAACCAGTTAATCATGAATTTTGTCTGTTAGATTTGTGTAGTCATTGCAATGAATATTAGAACATGGAGATAAAATAGAAAAATTAAGTCAAGACAGAATATATATGTCAGAGGATAATTATGCTCCTCAGAGCTTTTAATGACTATATATATTGTCAACAAGCCCTTCTTCTGAGGTGCAGCTTGGGGTTGATTCAAACTGCCAAGCATTTGGATGGTTGCCGAGAACTTAACCATTAGCACTACCCAGACACTATCTAAATATTGCTTAATTCTGTGCAATATCTACACTCTCATCTCTCCTTGAATAAGTACATGCATATACTTCACTTTACAGAGAAGCTGTATTATATTGAAGGAAAGTAAATGTGGCATTTGGATCGAAGGAAGGTTTATTAACAATCTGAGATATGCAGGTGACACAACCATGCTTGCTGAAACTGAGGAGACCTTGAAGCTCTAGAACAGCAGTTCTCAACCTGCAGGTCATGATCCCTTTGGGGGTTGAATGACCCTTTCACAGGGATTGCTCAAATCATAACAGTAGCAAAATTACAGTTATGAAGTAGCAACGAAAATAATTTTATGGTTGGGGGTCACCACAACATGAGGAACTGTATTAAAGGGTCGCAACATTAGGAAGGTTCAGAACCACTGCTCTAGAAGATAAAGATGAAATATTGTAGCCTTCAGTATGAATTTCATTTCAGTGTAAAGAAGACAAAAATCCTCCAACTGGATCAAATGGTAACATCATAATAAATGGAAAAAATATTTGAAAATTTCACGGATTTTATTTTGCTGTATCCCCATCAATACTCGTGGAACCAACAGTCAAGAGATCAAATGACTGGTTGTATTGGATAAATCTGCACAAGGACCCGTTAAGAGTGTTGAAAAGCAAGATTACTTTGAGGACGAAAGTGCATCTGACCCATGCCAGGTTTTGTTTTTTGTTCATTGCCTCATATGCCTGTGGAAATTGGACATTGAATAAGGAGGACTGAAGAAGATTCAAAGCATTTGAATTTTGGTGCTGGCAAAGAATATTGAAAGTACTATGGACTCCCCAATGGAGAAGCAAATTTCTTTTGGGAGAAGTATGGCTAGATTGCCTCTTAAAGGGAAAAGATAGTAAAGTTTTATATTACGTACTTTGAACTGTTGTCAAGAGAACTGGTCCCTGGAAAAGGACATCATGCTTGGTAGAGAGGCAGTGAGTAAGAGGAAGACCCTTAGAGAGATGGATTGACAGTGACCGGAACGGGTTCAAGTACAGGAACAGTGCGAGAATGACAGAGGATCCGGCACTGTTTCCATTTGGCGTGTATCGGGCTACTATGGGTTGAAATGAACTCGACTGCCCCAAATAAAGTGATATACTTCAAGACACATGCCTGATTTTGCACTCTGTGAGCCAGAGCACTTCTCATTCTTTCTTCTGCTTTCACACCAAGCACAGAGCCTTGAGTGAAATGCTACTGCATGCTGTCCAATTGCTTCTGACTCAGATACCTACATGGCTCTATAGAATGACCCCATCGAGTTTCCCTTGCTGCAGTACTTATGGGAACAGTTATCCATATCTTTTCAGATGATCCATAAAATGTAATGAATTACTAAGTTTGAATTGGAATCAGTAGACTTAGTTCAATTATACTATGGACTTTTAATATTTTAAAATAACAGTGTCAAAACATGAGATCTTGGTCCATACTTGAAAGATGCAAACCTGGGCCCAGTTTTGTGCTACACAGAGACATGTCTGCTTTTGACTTTCATTTTTTTCCCCTCAAATTGTTGTGTCCTGCATTCATTAAAAGGTGAGTAAAGCTCATGTGGGAGGGGGGGAAAAAAGAGGACCTGATGCAGAGGGCTTAAGTGGAGAGCAAATGCTTTGAAAATGATTGGGGCAAAGAATGTATGGATGTGCTTTATACAATTGATGTATGTATATGTATGGATTGTGATAAGAGTTGGATGAGCCCCTAATAAAATGTAAAAGAGAAAACAAAGGTGAGTAGAGCATAATGATTTCTGGTGGGAATTAGACACTGAATGCTGTATACTATTTATGTGTTTCTAGAAATGATATCAGAAATAGATTAAGGTACAGAATCTTTTAATCAAACACAGGGCTTACTTTTTCAGAAATATGAATTTTATTATTCTTAAAACAAAACAAAAAAATGCAGTGCCATGAAATTGATGTTCATTCCAACTCACAGTGAGCCTGGCCCTGTGAGTTTCTGAGACCAATTCTTTTTGGGAATACAAATCCTCTTCTGAGGAGTTTCTGGTATTTTTGAACTACTGGCCTTGCAGTTTTATTCTTGGATAAATACTATTCCTGCCTCAAACATAATCATAATGGTGTATAATTTCAGTATAGATTTTTATGCAGAAAATATAAACATTTACATATGTCTCAGTTACTTATTCATAATTCGTAACTATGGGTATTTGCTGTGTATTCTTTATGTGAATAACTTTTATCTTTGTTTCTATGTGTATAATTGAAAAATTCATTTCTTGCTTTTAAGAATGTATCACTTAAAGGCAAGTCTACTAATCACTAACGAAGATGATCTTACTCCCATAAACATGAGACTTTTTTACTCCTGTAAATAGTTCCAGAGTTGGAAACTCACAAGGAGGGTTTTACTTTGTCATGTGGCATTGCTATGAATTGGAATTGAGTGAATGTTTGTTGAATGGAATTAATTTTTTGATTTGTTTTTGACCTTTGACTTACCTTTGTGTGTATATGTTACTTTATAGATAAAAGTGAAAAATAACACTTTACATTTATAGTTGTATCTTGCATATATAGTGTATAATACATAATATATAACTTTATATTTAAAAGAGTGGTGATAAGGAGTAGCATTTTATCAGTAGTAATAAAGACATACCAAATAAACAAGCCCATGACTATTACCTGTTTTTTAAATAAGGTTTTTTGTATATTGTTTCCTATATATCTATATAGCTGTATAATAATTTAGTTTTAGATATATCTAAACCTCTAAACATATATCAGTATAGGTACAGATATAGATAAATAGACATTTTTGTTCAGGAAGTTTTCAGTATCTGTTATAATAATTACTCTTATACCAATGTCTTTGAATATCTGCTTTAAGTCCTTACTTTCGGGCTGCAAATACTTACCAAATTTTTTTCATCAGTAATCAGTCCACACATATAACGTTTGGCAGAGAGCACATTTATAAAAATACCATCTTTAGTCTGAATGGTTGGCAAAAGCCTCCAGTATCTCTGTTTTTTGGGGGGGGGGGGTACAGTAATTGTCCATATAAGCATTGTTGAAATGAGCTAATTATTTCTTCCTCCATCTCTTTTCTTTGGCATCTAATTTGAAGGACTATCTTTTTTACTTCCAGGTAATACTTATGAAGGAAAATCTTCAAAAAGTTCATGAAAAAAATGAAATAAAAAGATAATGGAATTTTTCCATGAACTTTTGAAGCCCCTTCATATACACATGTATAAAATAACTATGTAAGCATATACAGTTATAAAATGTTTTAAATAAAAGGACTGTTTCCTTTTTAACTTAAATGAAATGATAAATTTATATTCATTTAAGTAAATATATATTTTTAAATAATATGAGGGAATTGAAACCTAAACAATGATTATTTAAAATATGAACCCTCAATTTTATTACTTAAGTAAAAACTAATTAAAGATTGACTAGCACAGCTGAATGTGATGCCATTTATACTACAACAAGGAATTCAGAAGAGTAACAGTGGAAGAATATAGCAATATATGTATATGCAAATAAAAGGAAGTAAGTGTATGGAAACCATCAGTGTCAGCCATTGTCTAAATTTACAAGTAAGGAAACTCTTCACCATCACAAAGGTGATTCCTCTGGGATGAGACTCCTTGTCTCTCTGCTGGGTTTAATGATGAACTACAATGGCCACACAGAACTCACAGGCTATGCTCAGTATTACATCTTTTTTGGGGGGAAGTAACAGGCCACAATTTGGCGTCAGAAATGACTTGGATTAATCTGTATCCAACTCAGAAGAAAGAAGACTATTTTTCAACCAAGTCAGTTTTCAAATGTTTCTCAGCAGTGCTTTCCAGTATACCTTGCCTCCATCCCCTTTCTACTGCAGGACTCCACTTAGACCTGACTTCTGACCTGTTTGAACACATATAATAGTTCTTTAGCTCCACCAATAAGTATCCATAAGCACCCCACTGCTTCAACAAGCCTCTTGCCTGCCTGAAGGTACTCAGCACACTTGTTCTTGAATGATGAGGTCACTGAAGTTGTCTATCACTGGTCCTCATGGTTTGTATTTGCTGTTTTGTACCATCTTCACTGCTTTTTGTCTCCTGTTCTAGAAAGTTCTCAGCACAAGATCCTGGGTACAAAGGATATCTCCCGCTCCAGGTTCTTGATGGCACTGAGGTCCTACCTTGACCTTTGAGTGATTGGTCCTTTTAAAATCCTACCCTTGTCACCAAGATCACAAAGTGGTTAATCTCTTCAGAAGGCCACAGTCACCTAAGTTGCATGATAACTAATTGTAAAGTTTTAGGGACAAGGGACAAGATATGAAAGATAGAATATGAGTATCAGTTAATGAGTTTTATTTAGGGATGTTGGGAGTTACAGAAATCAAAGGGAATGAGATAAAAGGGATGAGGGTAGTTGAGGGAGATTGGAGTCTAATGAAAGAAAAGGAGACACCTAGCCTATAAGGTATAGAGGCTACAAGAACCTTATTTGCACAGAAAAACAGAGAAACAGGTTTTAATTCAGACTCACTAGCAAGCTACCATAGAGTTTGGTGAAGGAGTTAATGGGTTCTTCCTTGGCCACAGTCACTGGCTGCTATTTTATTGCAGAGAGCATGTGTATGGTCGAGAACCAGCAGGTTAGGAAAGAAGGAGCTGGCAGATAGAAGCAGAGAAATGAACCGAGAGAGAGAGAGAGCGAGTATGAGAGAGAGAGCTAAGAAAAACCCGAGAGCAGTAAGAGAGAGCAATAATAACAGTAAGCGAGAAAGGATGTTGATCTGGGTGTCGACAGCTGTCAGACAGGAGGGTTCCCATGCATCTTTCTGGTTGGATCCTTCTGCGCCACTGGGTGGACACTCACATCTGTAGGCTGTGTTGATGATGTTTGGCCTGGCAGCTGTGCAAATGAGATAGGGAGAAAGGATTTGGTTGTAAACAAATAACAGAGGATGAAAGCTGGCTGGAAGCTGCAAACAGTCTTGATATTGGACCCTTTACTAACCACTCCCCACATGGAGATTTTTTCCACCTTCGTTGTTTAATAGAATCACCAATATCTCTGTAGGATTATGGCCTAACAAATCACAGCAGCATTTCAAACCCTGTGTTAGAAATGCCATCCCAAACTGCTCCATGCCTCCTGCCACTGAGTTTATTCATAGCAACATTAGTGGATAGAGTAGAGTTGTCCCTGTGGGTTTCTGACCCTATAACTCTTTATGAGCGTAGACTTGTTTTTCTCCCATGGGGCAGCTGCTGGTTTTGAACTGCTGACCTTGTGGTTAGCAGTCCAACTCATAACAACTACATCAGGGCCAATGAGGCAGGAAACTCACTGCTTTGCAGTCCATTGGTCTCAACTTGACAAAGTATAAATTATATAAAAACCCATTAAAAGATGCAGAGAATGATTATAATGCTGAAAGACACACTTAACAATGAAAATAAAATAGTTGTTAATTCTTATGTTTCTAGTAATACAAAAACAACTTTCATAAAGCACAAATCCAGGAAATACAAGGAGAAACAGAAAAAAAATCTAAGATGGAGAGATAGCATAAGTCAATTAGAAAAAACAAAATGCTCAGCATAATTCATGAGATTAACCTTACAAATAAATGTATTGAGCTGCAGTCAATGAATATGACACTTTTAGTCAAAATTCTTTATGTAATATAATTCTGTACTTAAAGTCCGAGGCTCAAATCCCATCTTAGAGCGTATGCCCTACTATACTAATGGGCAGGATCAGGATAGCATTAAGACCTGACAGTTTGTCTAGGGTGTGAACCAAGTCACGCCCCTTGTTGGGAGCATCTTTCAGATTTATTTATGATTGTGTGTAATTTATGGCACTATCTTTTATATTCCTTGAATGGGTATAAATGCTGGCTCCACTGTACAATTATCAATCAAATCACTTGAAAATCAATACCTCTATTTATTGACTGACTTCGGTAGAAATAAGAGGACCTCCTTTGACATCTGGACATGTTTGACTTCTGGCCCTGGACCCTGCATTTGACTCACCTCTATCGGGGAACCTAGGTAAAGTCGAGGGACACTGAAAGGGAGGAAAGTCCTTGACAGGGTAGATTGACATAGTGGCTATAGCAGTGGGCTCACCCATATGAACAATTGTGTGATTACACAGGACCAAGCAATGTTTCCTTCTGTTGTGCAGAGGGTGGATAAGGGTCAGAGTCAACTTGAAAACACCCAACAACAACAATAACAATTGCCTGAACTTTTATTTGGGGACTGAACAGTATGTGAAATATTTTTTTAGATTTTCATGAGTTTCTGTGGGATATTACAGCAAATAGCAGAACTCAGAGCTATGAGGGGGTATTCTCAAGGGAGGAGTTGGGGACATGGAAGAGAATAATATGTGAGAAGTCTTAGACATTTGGGACATTTGGGACATTTTTAATCTCTAACTCCTCTGGACTACTCTGGTATGAATTTTTCTAAAATAAATTATTACCACATGTATGTTAAAATCTGAGCTTCCGAGTAAATCCATAAAACTGAAGCCCACTGTTAGAGAAGTCTGCCTCATAGAAGCCCCTTTAAAGGACAGCCAAGGAGCGTAAGCGTTCTCCAATGGCGAGTCTTCACAGAAGCAGACAGCTTCATCGTTCTCCCACTGAGTGCTTGGCGGGCTTGAATGGCTGACCCTTTGACTTGTATCCCATTTCACCATTTTCTTTAAATGCACATATTGAAAGAGTATTGACTGTGACTTAAGTCACAAAGAAAATCTCAGCAAGTCCCACAGTATAACAGAGTAGCAATAATAAAGTAAATATCAAGGAGTACAATGAGAAATTAATTTTTACGAGGTTAAAAATTCACACTCCCAAATAATCCCAGTATCTGGAAATTAAAAAAGAAGAACAATGTTAAATAAATCTTGAGTTAAATACATATAATTTAAGATTGAAAAACTATTTAAACAGGGATAATGAAAGCATTATGTTTTTGAATATGTTGGGTATACATAAAGAGGTTAACAAAATAGCATTTATAACTGTAAATACCTCTATTAGTATAGAACATTAAGATAAATTAATCAAATAACTATATTTATAAAAATAAAAGCAACATTAACAAAAACAATAGAATTAATGAAAAGGAAATTAATGTACTAATTTAATTTTTTAAAATGAAGTAGCTAAACTAGCAATTAAGCAAATCAATTAAATGGAAGGAAGGATAGAGGTTACTAGGGAGCTAATAATGAGTACAAGATTGAGGAAAATATTCCAAAACTGATTGTGACAAAGATTGGACGACTTTTCCTGATGTGATTGAACCATTGAATTTTATGATATGTGAATTATATGGCAATAAAACTGTTGGGGAAAATGGAAGAAAGTATGCATATTAATAAAATAAATATAGATTACATTAGATGGAGTATAACTACCAAAACTGAGGAAATAAAATCATACGCCATCTTTTTACCAGTAAATTTCAGAATCATTTTCTAGAAAATTAACTTTCCCACAGTTTAAATTGGACCATTTCAATTTTAAAAGTAGTAAAAGAGTTCCTTGGGCAAAAATTCCCAAGATTTGCTTAATATCTGCTTAACTGTACATTTTAATTATCCTGATTATAGAAAATGAACATTTTAAGAATAGAGTTGACGCATTGAACACTAGTGCCAGAGACCTGATGAGCTTGGGTAACATCAAGAACATTATATATGAAGAAAACCAAAGGTCATTAAAAGGACAGACAGAACAGCTCAAAGTGGGTGTCAGAGGAGACTCTGACACTTGGTCTTAATCGTAGAGTAGATAAAGTAGATGAAAGAAATGATGACGTGAAAATAAACAGAACAGTTCAAAGGGTAACTTTGTTTTCTCCAGGGGAGAAGACAAAATAAAGTTTTATAATGTAATGTGCGAAGATGTAGAAAATCAACAAGGAAAAATACACATCATATCTTAAGCTAAAAGAACAAGAAGAAATTATGATCTCAGGTTATAATTTTGAAAGATTCTATGGGCAAAATATTGAAAGACACAGGAAACATCAAATGACAATCAAAAGAATATATAGTCACGGTACCAAAAAAATATTCAACCATTCCAAGAGGTAGCATATGATCAAGAATGTGTAAATTATTGAACAATATCATTAATAACACATGGAATTAAAATTTTGCTGAACATCATTTATAGTTATAGCCTTCTGACAGAGAGCTACCAGAAATTCAGACCAGATTCAGAAGAGCACTTGGGACAAGGAATATCATTACTGAAGTCAGATACGGATCTTGCCTGAAAGCAGAGAATATAAAAAATATATTTTTTTCGTGTTTTGACATCAAAGTACAAAAAATCATATCATTGTGAATGAGGGGGAGTGCGGGGTGGGGACCCAAAGCCCATCTGTAGCAACGGGACATCCCCTTGCAGAAGGGTCTCGGGGAAGAGACGAGCCAGTCAGGGTGCAGTGTAGCAACAATCAAACATACAACTTTCCTCTAGTTCCTAAATGCTTCCCCTCCCCCGCACCCCTCACACTACTATGATCCCAATTCTACCTTACTAATCTGGCTAGACCAGAGGATGTACACTGGTACAGATAGGAACTGGAAACATAGGGAATCCAGGACAGATGATCCCTTCAGGACTAGTGGTGAGAGTGGCGATACCAGGAGGGTGCAGGGAAAGTGGGGTAGAAAGGGGGAATAGATTACAGGGATCTACATTAAAACCTCCTCCCTGGGGGACAGACAACAGAAAAGTGGGTAAAGGGAGACATCGGACAAGGGTTCATGAGGGAGTGGGGAGCGGGGCGGGAGGGGATAAAAATGAGGAGCTGATGTCAGGGGCTTAAGTGGAGAGCAAACGTTTTGAAAATGATGAGGGAAACGAATGTACAAATGTGCTTTATACAATTGATGTATGTATGGATTGTGATAAGCGTTGTATGAGCCCCCAATAAAATGATTAATATATATGTGTGTGTTTTATTGACTATGCAAATACTACATGGATCCTAAGAAACCTGAATAGTCTTGAGAAGCACGGGACTTTCACAGCCCTGAATTGTGTCCCTGTGGAACCGCTACATGAATGAAGAGGCAGTTGGTAAACAGAACAAGGAAGCACCTCATCATTTATATGCAGGAAATGTCAGGGCTTAAAAGTGAGGGTTGTAACCTCTTACCATATTTATTTAATCTGTATGTTGAGCAAATAACTTGAGAAGCTATACTTGATGCACACGAATGTGTCATCAGGATTGGAAGAAGGCTTATTTGCAATATGAAGATGACACAACCTTGCTTGCTGAAAGTGAGGATGACTTGAAGCACTTGCTAATGAAGAGGAAGGCCTGAAGTCCAAAAATTTCACAAGTGGACCAATAGTTAAAATCATGATAAACATAGAAAAGCTTGACATTGTCAAGAATTTTGCCTTGCTTGGATCAGCAATCAATGTTCATGAAAGCAGCGATCAAGAGATCAAGGGATGAATCATTTGGGTAAATTGGTTACACAAGACCTCTTTAAAATATTTAAAAGCAAGGATTTTTAGAACTAAAGTGAGGCTGACTCAAGCCTGGGTATATTCTATTGCTCATATTTTTGTCAAAGGTGGCCCTGGAATAAGGGTACTGGAAAAGAATGGATGCGTTTGAAGAACCAAATCTGCCCTGGAAGAAGTATAACCACAATGTTCCTGATAGGCCAGGATGGAGAGACTTTCCTCATGTTCTTCGATTATGTTATCAGGAGAGACCAAGCCCTTCACAAGGACATCATAGGTGGTGACGTAGAGAAGAGGAAGCGCCCCATAACAAGATGAATTCGCATAATTTTTGCAATAATGGGCTCTCACATAAGAACAATTCTGAAGATAGCACAAGACCGGGAAGTGTTTCGTTCTGTTCTGCATAGGGTTGCTATGAGTCAACAACAGCAATAGCAAAAAGAAGAAACATTTCCAAATTTATTTATTAAGTAAGTGTAACATAGATCCTAACATCCTGAAGGAAGTAATTTGATATGGAATGCTTACCATTTGCAATTAAATAACACTGTCAAAGATCTTTTAAAACAGTAAAAACCAGAATTACAGTAAAAGCAAATGTTTTGAGAATGATGATGGCAGCAAATGTACAAATGTGCTTGACACACAAGGGATGGATGTATGGATTCTGATAAGATTTGTACAAACCCCCAATAAAATGATTTTTAAAAAGGTAGATACTTAACCTCATATACTTCACAGAAATTAGCTCAAAATGTATCATGGGCATTAATATAAAAGCTAAAACTATAAATTAAATACACATACACAGAAGAAAATATCCAGCACCTTGGGGGCAGGCAAGGACTTCTTAGCAGAACTATGAACTGCAAAAGAAAAATGATCATGAAATTTCATCCAAATGAAAAATTTTGCATCTCAAAATATTTGATTAATAAAATGAAATACAAATAAATAAATAAATAAATAATAAAATGTATAGATGGGGAAGACTTGGTCATTCCAGCAATCACTGTTTCTATTTGTAGATTATACTCAAATATCTAGGGGCCCCCAAAAGAATAAATGGAAAAACTCTTCCAAAAAAGAAGAGGATTCTAAAAAAACAAACAAATAAATAAATAAATAAATAAATAAAAAAGAAGAGGATTCAGCACCAAGTTGTAAAATTAGCATACAAATGGAAATAACATTCTTCTAGACAAACAAGGATCAGTTAAAAGGTATGTTCAAATTTATACATCCATACATGTGTGCACTCAAACATACATTAAATTAGAAAGGGGTCCTTTGTTAATTAGTTGCTGATAAATAATTGTTAAATACAATTATGCACATTTTTCTATTTTATAACAAATATATTAATAGAAATGGTCTTATGTGTGCTTATAGTAATTATTAATTTCAGATGTGTATGGTACACAAAAGCATTTATGAACAGTGCTTGATTTGAAGTGCTATTTCTGATTCTCTTTGTGGATTTTTAAGAAAGTCAAGTAGAGGCACAAACTTTTGTGAAGATACTTCTGTGTTTTATGGAAAAGAATATGTCCATTGTCCCAGGGCATCTACTCTTGAAATAGAATATATGATATTACATTATTAACATTTAAAATTAATGATCTGTAAATTTGAAGCCATGGATTTTATTTTACAGTAAATAACTGAATAAAATGTCAGTTCCTAAGAGCTGATGTACTATTTGCCACATCTTTGTTAAAGTAAAAATTCACATTCTATGCTACTTGGATTCTACTGTGGATAATATTGACTTAAGTTTTAACTGTGGCCTGAACTGGTCTGTTTGCTGCCGGCCTTCTACTATCATGGATAAGCCACTCTTGGCTAGGGCAGCTTATAAAATTTGGTTTTTTTAAATCATTTTATTCGGGGCTCATACACCTCTTACCACAATGCATACATACATCCATTGTGTCACGGACATTTTAAAAATTTGTTACCACAACATTTTTAATTAAGTAAAATTATTACAAACAAACATTATTTCTCTGGAGATATTTAGGGTTTTCTGTAATATACACAAAGAAGCAGTTACTCTATAACTTAATTAGGTTTATTCAGTATATCAGCCGATGCAAAATAAATATTCCATATTTCTTAATAGTTAGCAGAATAACTGTCGTGAGATGAATTGGACCAGCTCTGGTTCAAAGAGTTAGTGTTAATGTTAGTTTAAATGATCGAGGAGAGAAAAGGCTAAAAAATAAGGCTCTGCAGCTCGGTGAAGGTTGGCTTCATTAATTGGTGAGGCAGTTTCCATGGGTATTCATTCATTCTACTCTTCAGACAAACCTGCAGTTTATAATAATGAACAATGATTAATATGGGCAATCGCATGAGATGCGATATGTTACTGAATGCCAGCTTGTTTAAATGGTCTAGACCGAGTGGAAATTCACTCTTTAATAATTAAGTATCTTATTATGTAACATTATATATAGTCTAGTTACTATAGGTTATTAGGTTATAGTTTTTAAATGTATGGGAACAAAAATTTTTGCAAAGATTTTAAATTGAGAAAAATCTGTTGTAAAGTGCGAATGATTTTAGTATAAGATCACAATTTGAGGACCACTGTTTTATGTGGCTCTTACCCACCAGCAACTCTGAAGGACAAAGATGAGGCTATCTGTTCCCATAAGTATTTACAGCCTCAAAAATCCTGTATAGGTTCACTATGAGCCAGAATTGATTCTACGTCAGTGTGTTAGTGGTTTTTATACAGGCACAATGACTTAATCTATGGTTGTGCTGTACCCCCCCCCCCCAAAAAAAAAGAATATTCTGCTTTTCCATCATTGTTTACTTCCTTTTAATAAAAGTCATTCTGGTTCAGTAGTCTTATTGCTGAAAGTCTGATCTTTTAAGCTTTAACTTTGTAAACTCAGGGTGGTGAAATGATTTTTTATCTTTGGAAGGACCTTTTATCTTTTATATTTATATTAGGAAGAATCCTAATACAACAATGATTCTGTATTTCTTGAGCTGGTTTCTATAAGGCAAAATTGTTAATTTTTACCAGGCTTCCAAAAGTCAATTTGAAACTTATAATCAGAGCAATATCAAGGCTTTAAAAATTTTCTTTTAATATCTATGACATCAATTTAATTAATAGAATTTCTTCCCATACTAGAACATGATATAACAATATGTTACTTTCAGTGAGTGAGTTCTTGTTTCAGGATATTATTCACCCTCATACATAATGCACTAGGATATTAATGATGCATAATATTGGATATTCCAGATGAACTACTCGTTTTATTCAAGTGAGAATTTTAGAATAGTAAAAATGTCAGAAAGCAAAAAATTCAAAAAGGCAAAAAATGCAAAAGGCAAAAATTATGTCTGCCATAAATCTAAACTTGTTTATCAATGTAAAGTTATATAAAATTAATTTAAATAATAAAACAGTACTATATGGCTATAAGGTGGCACAACCTTGCTTGCTGAAAGTGAAGAGGACTTGAGCACTTGCTGATGGAGACCGAAGATTACAGTCTCTGTACTGATTACAACTCAATAGAAAGAGAACCAACACCATGACCACGGAGCTAATAGGTCACATCATGATTAATGGAAAAAATTTTGACGCTGTCAAGGATTTCATCTTGCTTGGGTTCAAAATCAATGATCATTGGGGCAAATCTGCTGCATAAGACCTCTTTAGAGTATTAAAAGCAAGAATGTTACTTTGAGAAGTAAAGGGCACCTGATCCAAGCCATAGTATTTTCTCTTTTTATTAAATACTTTTATTGGGGGCTATTACACCTCTTATCACAATCCATACATTCCTTCAGAGTGTCAAGCACATTTGCATATATGCCACCATCATCATTTTTAAAGCATTCTCTTCCCACCTGAGCCCCTGATATCCTCTCCCCATTACTTCCCCCTCCCTTTCTCACCCACCCTCCCTTAGGAACCCTGGCTAAGTTGCCCCTCACCCACTTTTTTGTTATTCATTCCCCTTGGGAGAGGCTTCTAGCTTTGATTCTTGTATTCAGTTCCCCTTTTCTCCCCACCCTCCCCTAATCCTCCTGTTTTCTCTACTCTCCTTGTTGTGCCTGAGGAGTTTTTCTATCCTGGACTGGAAAACGTTCATAAAGGCCAACAAACAGACTTTGAACTATTTATAGGCTTTTCCATTTTTGTCAGTGACTTTCTTTTTGTTGTTATTTTGTGTTTGTTTTTTGCTGTTGTTGTTATTGCTTTGTTGCTTTTTATTTCCTTTGTTGTTTTATTTGGCTTTGCCTGTTTTTTTTGCACTTACTAATGTATCTGCATGTCTATCTAGATAAGACAGGTGGGATAAATAATTCAGAGATGAAAAGAATGGGACCAATGGTTCTTCGGGGATATGGGAGAAGGGGAGGTGGGAGAAAGGAAGGGGAGAGGGGTCCAACCTAGAGATAAGGGAACTAAAATCAGTGGAAGGAAGGTCATAGGATGCCTAATGGGGCTCAATGAAGGGCAATGTAGCAGCGAGGAATTACTAAACCTGAATGAAGGCCGAACGTAATGGTGGGACAAGAGGGAAGTAAAAAGGAAATAGAGGAAAGGACATTATAGAGACCTAAATACAGGCATTACATATGTAAATATGTATGTATATAATGACAGGGGAATAGAACTGTGTATATATATTAATAATCAAGGTTGCAGATGGGCATTGGGCCTCGACTCGAGTCCTCCCTTAACACGAGGACACTTTGTTCTAACAGACTGGAATTCGTAGTGCTCACCTTCCTGACACATTCGCTGAAGACAAACGGGTGCATTAGCGAATGTGGTGACGAAAGCTGATGGTGCCCGGCTATCAAAAGACATAGCATCTGGGGTCTTAAAAGTCTGAAGATAACCAAGTGGCCATCTAGCTCAGAAGCAACATAGCCCACATGGAAGAAGCACATTAGCTTGTGTGATCCTGAGGTGTTGATGGGATCAAGTCTTTGGCATCAAAGACGCAGAATAAAACCATACCCAAGGTGAATGGGGGTGAGGGGAAATGGAGTGGAGACTCAATGCCCATCTGCATACAATTGGACATCCCTTCACAGAGGGGTCACAGCGAATAGATGAGCCAGTCAGGGTGCAGTATAGCACCAATGAAACACTCAACTTTCTTCTAGTTCTTTGCTGCTTCCTTTCTCCCACTATCATGACCTGAATTCTACCTTAGAAATCGGATTAGACCAGAACATGCACACTGCTACAGATGAGTCATAGTATTTTCAATTGCTTCATGTGCATGTGAAAGTTGGACATTGAGTAATGAAGACTGAAGAGGAATTGATACATTTGAATTTTGGTGCTGGACTGCTAAAAGGATAAGCAGATGTTTTAGAAGAAGTAAGGGCAGAGTACTCCTTAGAACAGTGGTTCTCAACCTTCCTAATGCTGTGACCCTTTATAAAATGATTTTCATTGCTACTTCATAACTCTAACTTTGCTAATGTTATGAATCGGGTGACCCCTATGGAAGGGTCATTCGACCTCCAAAGGGGTTGTGACCCACAGGTTAAAACCCACAGGTTGAGATCCACAGCCTTAGAGAAAAGATAGGGAAACTTCATCTTGCATACTTTGGACATACAGTCCGTGGCAAAGGGCATCCTGTTTGATAAAGTAGAGAGGCAGTGAAAAAGAAGAAAGTACAATGGCTGCAATAAGGGGCTCAAGCATAGGAACATTTGTGGAGACGGCAAAGGACCAGGCAGTGTTTAGTTCTGGTGTGCACAGGGTTGCTATGAGACAGAGCCAATTCGATGGCACCTAACAACAACAATATGGAAATAAATATTAACATCGT
Organism: Tenrec ecaudatus; assembly: GCF_050624435.1. NCBI lineage: Eukaryota > Metazoa > Chordata > Mammalia > Afrosoricida > Tenrecidae > Tenrec > Tenrec ecaudatus. Next base: position 62,076,896 of record NC_134537.1, on the reverse strand, counting down.
ATTTATTTTTCCTATTGCCTAATTCATTTTTACTTTCACAATATGACCAACGAAGTTGGAAAAAAAATCACAAGTATTCAGGCTGTCACAATGGGCTTTGGCACAGGAAAAATTGCGAGGATGGTACAGGACTGGGCAATGTTTCTTTTTGTTGATGGCATCTAACAGCAACAGGTATCTATAGGTTTTCTGTGAGTGGGCATCAACTCATCAGTGAATTTTTTATGTATCTAAACATAAGAAAAATATGACTTCTATCCTCTAGAAAATTGCATTTCACTTCATGTTTAAACATGTTTTGTCATATACAGTTTAGAGATGCTCTCAATGCGAGCATTGAGAGTTTATCTAATGTAAGCATATAGTACAAAAGAGTAGTATTAACTATTTCCAGATTGATCAGACTAGAATAAAAGAGGTTTTTAGAGCAGTCTTCAATACTTAAGTTTTGCTTGCTTAAATAACATTTGAACAGTAAAACATGGGTTAAATTAAAATATAAAGAAACATTTATGTACATTAGGTCAAGTGGACTCTGGTCTGTGAATGTTTAAGGCTATATCATGCATTCAAATGAGATTCCCTAAGGGAATATGCGTTATGGAAGAGAAGGTTTTTAGGTCAAGTTCTTTAGACATTTAGAGGTAGATTAGAGGAGAATGACTTCTTAAAGGAGACCTTTGTCTTTGTATCTGCTAACATATCAACATCCTTTCCTGAACGTTTATTATCTAAATAAGCTGAAAGAATGCATTAAGAATTTCATAATGTAAGAAGCCATTGGGAAATAAATGTAAATATTATATATAGTTTAATTTTTGGTGCTTTTTAAGCAACAGAATTCGAACAAATAAGCAGAGAAATAAAATTACACTTTTGAAAATTCTTTAATAAAGCCCACTTTACCCCTAGCCCCCCCCCCCAAAAAAGTGCTGATTCAGAGATTTTTGTGTTTTACAAATCTCCTAATCTTAGAGAATCATTCCTTCTTTAGTGCTAATATTAATACTAAAAGACAAATAATGAAGCAAATTTTCTTTCTTTATTTCTTCTGAGTTTAGGACCTTTTAATTTGTTCCAAAGTCACTGAAGCAAACTCTGTGCCCCACCCCTACCTCCACCCTGCAATGCAAAATAAGCAAACAAACAAGCAAAGAAAACAAACCCCCAAACCTTTCAGTAGGAAAAACCTGGGTTTATGCATAGGATGAAATGTCATTTCCACAGGGCTATGTACTCGGAATGTTCCCTGAAGACTCTGTCATGGTCTGGCAACAGTCTTTTAAACAGAAGTGGGAAAGAGTTATTCAAGCTTCACCATCTTTCATTGTGGCTTGTGGTCTCCTCCTCCTCTTCTTCCTCCCCTGAAGCCACGCTGCCCTCCTAAGCCTCCCTGGCCCTTGCCAGCGAATCCACTGAGGCCTCCTCTGCTTTGACCACCTCTTCTTTCAAACCCTTTTTCTTCCACCACTTCATCCCCTGAAGCCACATGTGCCCTCAGGCTTGGCCCAGTCCAGTGACACTTGCTGATGTCTACCTTGCCATCCTCCATTGCCTCCTTCACTGGTTTAGCATCCTCCTACTGTTGATGTTCAGGAAGCTAACCCTTTGGAAGAGCCAGTTTCCTGGTCAGGACTATCCTGGCCTGAACAGAGCCATGGCAGAGTTCTTTTAAGGCCTCCTAAGGGGTATCTGCAGACAGACCTTTGACAATTGGGTTTTGAATGGTGAGATCCATGCAGAAGGTAACCCCCCGAGTCCTTGCAAATCCAATCAGATTGCTCTGCCCTCGATTTCTTTATTTCTATTACTAGAACTTAATGCTTTGTAAGTATCTTCAAAGGAAGCAAATTCTATGGATGCATACCCTATTTCTGGTTCTGGGGCACCTGATAAGAGTTTCCTTCTCAAACACCTTCTGCAGTGTCTCTCCTGTTGCATTGTAGAAGAAGTTGCTTAAAACAAGTTTTGATTCACTGTTCCAAATTCTGGTCCTCATGAGGATCCTTCTCCCCAGTGTCGTCCAAGTACATGGAATGGCCATCGATCTCTGTCCCTTGCTTTTCAAGGGTTTTCCAGCATTAGCTTCTGTCTTAAACTCAAGATACACAATCCCTTTACTCTCCCATTCTTTGCTGATTAATCTGATATCCACATCTTCAAAGACTTCTTTTAATTCATCCTGAGTGACTTTGTAAGGCAAATTTTAGGCCAACATTGTCCTGGCATCTCTATCTGTTTTTTTATTGTGCTTTCCCCTAGGTCTCTCTAATTTACTCTTGTTGCCCAAAGCGTTTAAGCCATTGAACTCCAAGGCTTTTTCCAGGTCGTCAGCAGATGCCAAACCCACAGAGCCCAACTTCCTCATTATACCAATTCTAATGTACATCAAAGTTAGATGGTTTTGAACAAAAAGGTCACTGAGACTAATGTTTAATCCAGGAGCAGATTTATTGCAGGTCAGGATTCTAATACAGAGGCTACAAGCTGTAGTTTGTAGACAGCTTCCAATGTCTGTTTCTTGGCTCTGGGAGCACCTTTTTGCTCGGCCATTTCCTTCTTCCATTTTCCAGGTACTTTTTTGACAGATTCATCCTAGTCCTCCTCTTCATTAGCTTCCTCCTTGTTATCCTCATCCTCATCATTCTCGTCCTCAGCCATACTTTAAACAGGACTGCGTCTGTTGGAACTTTCTTGCTTTTGGCTGGTATGATCTCCATAGCCTCTTCTCAGGGTCATCGCCATCATCTTCATCCTCCTCCTCCTCCCTCTCCTCCTCCTCCTTTGAGGCACGGGGCAGTGGCTGATTTCATTGTGGCCGATTCACATTCCTCTACATTCTCGTCATCGTCTTCTCCACTTGTGCCTTTATCCTCCTCATTACTCTCATCCTTCTTGGCACTCTAGCCATTCTTCACCTCTCAGCTGATGAGACAGCTCCACTTTTCCCTGGGGTGGCTACAATGGCTTTGCCAGGCATCTGACTACTTTGGCTGGTATCACCACTTTCTTGGCTGATGTGGTGGCCACCTGTTTGCTAGGAGTGAGAGCTGCTTTCTTGGCTGAGGGGCAACTACCACCTGTTTTTGTTGGAGAAACTGTCACCTTCTTTGATAGCGTTACAGCATTCTTCTTGCCTTTTTTCTAAGGAATGATAACCTCCTCTTCTCCACTGCTTTCTTCTTCATCATTGTCTGACATGTCCTCTCATCCTATCATCTGCTTCCTAATTCACAAGAGGAGCCTTCTTCTGTGATCACCTTGATTTTATGGGCCTTTCCCCCCTTTTTTTATGATCACCACGAAGCCACATTTTTTATTGACAACTCAACCCCTACATATTATGGTACTGTACAAATTTTAAGTGGACCAACATTACATTCATGAAACAAATTTGTTTGCTGTTCCCATGCCAGGTACTTGAGTGAACAGTAGCAAACATGACGGTTCACAACAAGGCTTCAGTTCAGGAGAATTAGTATTCAAAAAATACATCTGTCAATTCATACCATGCTTATATGCCAAACCCAGGAAATTTAGTAACTAAATGACAAAATAAGTGATCACTGTGAAAGAAAAGTTGGGGATACAAATAATAGGTTTGAAATTTTGCAACTGGGTTTAAGAGAAAGCAGATATTAAGCAACTGAGAATTTGGGGGAAACATTTCATGTTCTGTTTCACAATAATTAATACATTGCAAAAGAACTAACTAGATTGCTAGTTCTTATGTGCTATCCTAATCTATTGCTTTATAGTTCTAAAAAGCCAGGCAATAATTCACATAAATGGGTTTTACAATAAGATTCTTCCACCTCAGAATAAAATAAAATTAATACAATATATATAACTCAATAATGAATTTTATAAAAGTATGGATGAGAAAGAGCAGCTAGGCCATCCACTTAAACTTCTTCACCTGTCTGAAAGCACAGAGCACAGGGCACTTACAAGGGGATATCTGGGAAAGTTGATCCCTGCCATGAACTTGCAGCCCAAGGAAGTATGTTAAAGTCCTCAGCTTCCTGGGGTTTGGCTTCCTCGGCTACAGAGCCGAGGGCTGGGCAAGATGGCCTGTAGAAGTTCTTTCAATGGCAAAAACTGAAGTGAGATATTTAGGGGGATGAGAGGAATGATATAAAAAAAATCAGATAAGGTGATTTTTCTTTTTGATACCACCACTATTCTGTGCAACAGTTCTAGGAAATCTTTGTCCAATGCTTCCATCTAACTGGCTTATACTGTTCAAAGGTAAGCAAATGAGGTATCAGCAATAACTTTTTAATAAAAATGTGAGAAAAAAAAAGGCTGGCCCAAGTTGGGGTAAAAACAAAGCCCTGCCACAGTCTGACCTGCAGTCAGGAGAGTTTTTGCCCCTGAATCTTAAGGGCAACCAACCTGGTTGGGGAATGCCAGTGTTGCACAGTTCAAGTCATTCAAGAAAGGCCTATGCATGCACATAAAGAAAGAATGGGTTCCCATGCTGGCAGCTTGGGGTGGTGAAGGGTATGCAGGGTGAGTGGTGACGAGGAGCCTACAGGCTGTCAATGGCAGCCACGGTGCTGAAGAGCCTGCAGTGCGCACTTTTGACTGCCTGCTAGAGCTTTAGACTGAGGCCACAAATTTTCTATTCAAAAGAAAACATCACTTTTATCTGGTTTGGTGTCATATGAGCGCCACTATTTGTTAAACTGTCTATCCAAATCTGTCCAATAGTGTTTTTTTCTGGGTGAGCATTTAAATCACAATTCCTAAGAGATTTAAATTTTTAAAAATTTTTATGTAGTTTGCTCTAAATGATAAACTGAAATTTATGCTTAGATTAAATTTGTAGAATGACATGCTACGGACTCTCCTTGTTTCTCCCTTTTATTTCACTAATGTTATAACCCAAACCAAACTCACTGCCATTGAGTTGGTTCAAACTCACAGCAACCATATAGGCCAGAGCAGAAGTGCCCTTTGGGGTTTCTGTTACCGATGGGAGTTCTGCCCTAATTTAGCTCCCAGAAGGTATGATTCTGCCTGAAAGAAAGGAACTATATGTGATTGTAGTCTTGTTTGAGTGTAAAATAAAAAAAGTATTAGGTTGGAAACATTCAGTAGGTTAACAATACAGAGGAATTACACAAAATAAGGTTATTAAACATTGGGCTGCTAACTAAAAGGTCTGTGACTCAAACCCACCTACCTTTCTATGGAATACAGATGAGGCTGTCTGCTCCCATAAAGATTTATGGTTTCAAAGACCCTAAGAAGTAGTTCTTCCTTTGCCTTATAGGATCTCTGAGTTAGACTTGCCCAATGGCAGTGGGTTTGTTTTGGTTTTGAAAGTGCACTTCCTCCAAGAGCTCTGCAGTAGGGAATTGTCTTGTCACTAGGTGAAGTTGTGTGTTGGACTTCTGAGGGATTTCAGCTTCTTTTCCCACCTGTATTATTTCAGAGCAGAAAAGCTTTCCTGAATGATGATGGACTCTTCTCGCTAATAAAAATGTTTCACATGCTCTGCTAAACTTTTGTTGTGTATTTTGAGTCTTTAATGACCTCATAGGGACTTTTAAGAGAAATGTTTTCATGGCAAATGTGATGCCAATATACTGGGACCTAAATTAATGGGTTTTAACTATGCAATAATGACCTTGAACTACTGACATAGTGGAGTTTAACTTGCTAGGATGGAAAGCACAAACCAAGGTTTAATCTTTTTTTCTTTTAATTATTTTATTAGGGGTTCATGCAACTCATCACAATCCATACATAGATCAATTTTGTAAAGCACATTTGTACATTCATTGCCCTCATCATTCTCAAATCATTTGCTCTCCACTTAAGCCCATGGCATTAGCTCCTCATTTTCCCCCTCCCTTCCCGCTCCCCACTCCCTCATGAACCCTTGATAATTAATGAATTATTATTTTGTCATATCTTCCACTGTCCAGTGTCTCCCTTCACCCACTTTTCTTTTGTGTGTCCCCAGGGAGGAGGTTATATGTAGATCCTTGTAATGGGTTCCCCCTTTCCAACCTACCCTCCCTCTACACTCCTGGTATCACCACTCTCACCACTGGTCCAGAAGGGATTATCCACCCAGGATCTCCTGTGTTTCCAGTTGCTATCTGTACCAGTTGCTATCTGTACCTCTGGTCTAGCCAATTTTGTCAGGTAGAATTGGGATCATGTTAGTGTGGGGGAGGGGAGAGGAGGAAACATTTAGGAACTAGAGGAGAGTTGTGTTTCATCGTTGCTACATTGCATCCTGACAAGGTTTAACTTTTAATAATGTTCTGAGAATAAAATTATTTGCTAAGATGTCTCATATTATGAGAAATATTGGTTGAGTCATTCTGAGGACATCTGTGTTATTCACTTTTTCATGGTGCAAGAGAAAATGCACTGGTTCTTGAGTCTGGGAGGCTGATTTTGGATCCGAGTTTTCACTTACTTTCTATTTGAATTTGAAAAGTCATTTGATATCAAATACTTTCTTTGCATTGAGTGTTACATGGAGAGAGCTGCTGTGTTTACTGAGAGAGGGTTATTGAGAACACTACAGAACACGGCATATAAACAAACAGTAAAGATTTGGGATTTTTTTTCCCTCTTGTTTTGGTATAACAGTTTGTGGTTTAGTCAACTCCTACGTGTGGCGACTTCAAACGTTACAATGCAAAACTGTCCTCCATACAATCACAATAATTCGATGTCCTAATGTCAATTCTGACTCATGGCAATGCTACACGATGGTAGAAGTGCTCCTGTGGGTTTCTGAGGCTATAATTCTTTTTGGAAATAGAAAACCCTTTCTTCTCCAGAATGGCTGCTGGTTTCGAACCACTGAACTTGTGGTTAGCAGCCCAATGCATAACTGCTATTCACCCAAGGTTCCTGTTCTCCATAGGGTTTTCAATTATTTTTATTTAATTAGATTGCCAGTTTTTTTTTCTAGATGCCCCTGAATAGACTTAACCTCGAAACTTTTCATTCGCAGCATTAACCGTTTGCACCACCCAGGAACTACCTGGAAGGGCTATTAAAAATTAAAGACCTGATACAAAAATCTACTTAATTTAAAAATATTCTTCATTTTTTATCATTGTAACAACCCCCCGAAATGGCTGCATTCCCATATCTACTAAACATGACTTTCTGGTGGCAAAAGACCGGTTGTGGTCCAGTGGCAGATTCTCACCATCCATGCACAAGAAACTTGAGTTTTATTTGTCATCAATGCAATTTATGAACCAAATGAACCACAATGGACATGTGCTTGTTGCTGTGATGTGGAACAGAATTTAGTTGAGCTTTTAGAAGATTATGCTAGACTAGGAAGAAAGTCTGGTCTTCTACTTCTGAAAACAAGACAGTGAAAATCCTGGAGAGCACAACAGTCTTATTCCCATAAATCACGGTTGGAACAGACCTGAGCAACAGTTTGCTTAGTTGTTCGCAGGAGTGGCAAAGTCAGGGTTTCTCACTGGAGCCAACGACAAGCTCGTTAAGACGCATTTCCTTATGTGTTCAAAACGGCACATATGATATATATGATTTTTTATATTTGCCCATTTATTTTAGTTTTGATATTGGAGAAGGCTAAATACCTTTAAAACTGGAGACTTGAAAATACCTTTTCAACTAAAGCATTCAGTAGAGTTCTGCTTCTCTCTATAAGCCCTTTTGTGATGATGTATGCTAATTCTCATGACTTCCTAGCAATTCACAAGACAAAATAGTACCAAATTTAGTGGGACTTCTCTCTTAATTTTCCTATTGATGGTTCTATAGTTTGTACTTAGATGTGGATAGCTACAGTGATAGGAATAAAATGGTTGGTGCTGGAAGAAATCATGTGACATTTCCATATAGTTTAATAAAACACTTATTAACTTGCTAGAGATGCCAAGTTTTATTCTTACAGCACTGCTCACATGGTGGGTGATATAAATAAAATCTATTCATTTTACTGCTATTTAAAATAATGTGTAACCAAGGGTTAGTAATAGATTTATGATAACTTGAGTGAATGTAATGGAAAAGCAAGGTTTCTGACCCACAGTAAGTACTCAACAGTGCTTGGGGGAATTAAACTGCTGAAGCCTTCTCTTCCCTAAGATGAAGGAGGTGATTGTGCAATAAGTTGTTAGAGGAATTCTAACAGTTGAGTGTGCATCTTTCATTTCTTTACAAATCTTAATGTTGAAAGTATTTTTCATAGGATATAGTGTTTTTGTATTTCCTTAGTGTTTTATATTTCTATAAGGGTTATTAATATCTTTTTACAAACTGCTAAGGAAACAGCACAATGTTTTGGTAGGCACATTGTAGAAAGCACAATTGTTTATACATGGTGTTAAGGAAACTACCATTTACTATATGAAATAATTTGTAAACCTGGTGATTCCAGAACTTTCTAAGTAGAGGATAAGCATTTCCAAAATAATTAAATGCCCTTGTTCCTAAAACTAAAGCCTCCTATTACAACTAGAATTTTCTTATGTAGTATTTTTCTCCTGTTACTATTATAAAACACCATTTTCTTAGTATTGAAGGCCACGGGTTAAGCAAATCTTACACTGACCAAAAAAATTCAAGCCTTGTATCAAAAGAGATAGTGTCTGGGGTCTTAAAGGCTTGAAGGTAAACAAGCAGCCATCTAGCTCAGAAGCAACAAAGCACACATGGAAGAAGCACTACCAGCCTGTGTGATCACGAGGTGTCGAAGGGATCAGGTATAAGGCATCATAAGAAAAAAAAAATCTTACCATAGTGAATGAAGGGGGAAGTGCAGAGTGGAGACCCAAAGCCCATTTGTTGGCCTCTGGAGATCCACTCACAGAGTGGTCTAGGGGAGGAGATAGGTCAGTCAGGGTGCAATGTAGCACCAATGAAGAATACAGCTTTACTCCAGTTTCTAAATGCTTCCTCCCCACCAACTACCATGATCCGAATTCTACCTTGCAGGCCTGGATAGGGCAGAGGTTGTACACTGGTGAATATGGGAGCTGGAGGCACAGGGAATCCAGGATGGACGATACCTTCAGGACCAGGGGTGTGAGGAGCGATGCTAGGAGAGTGGAGGGTGAGTGGGTTGAAAAGGGGGAACTGATTATAAGGATCTACATGTGACCTCCTCCCTGGGGGACGGACAACAGAAAAGGGAGTGAAGGGAGATGTCGGACAGGGAAAGATATGACAAAATAATAATTTATAAATTATTAAGGGAGCATGAGGAAGGGGGCTGCGGGGAGGGAGGGTACTTGATGCAAAGGGCTTAAGTGGAGAGCAAATGCTTTAAAAATGATTAGGGCAAAGAATGAACAGATGTGCTTTATACAATTGATATATGTGTGGATTGTGATAAGAGTTGTATGAGTTCCTAATAACATATTTTTAAGTGAAAAAAATTCAAGCCTTGATTTGCAATATTAAAAGTTTCTATGGGCAAAATATTGAATGATACAAGAAGCCTGAAAAGGAGATGGGAGAAATACATAGAATCAATTATCATCAAAAATGAAATAATTGACATTCAGCAATTTCAAGAAGTAGCATATGGTGAAGAGCTAATGGCACTTAAGGAAGATGTCCAAGCTTCACTGATGCCATTAAAAACAAGGTTCCAGGAATTGAAAGACTATCAATTGAAATGCTTTAATAAGCTGATGACGCATTGGGGACACTTACTCATTTTTACTAAGAAATTTGGAAGACAGCTACCAGGCCAAACAATGGGAAGAAATCCATATTTATGCCCATTACAAAGAGAAGTGACTCCGGAGAATGGAATATCCTTCATAGCACATACAAGTAAAATTTTGTTGAAGATCATTCAATAATTTTTGCAGTAGTATATTTACAGGGAGCAACAGTTGCAGGAATACATTGACAGAGAGCTGCTAGAAATTCAAGCCATATTCAGAAGAGAATGTGGCATGTGTGAGATCACCATCGATGTCAGATGGATCTTTGTAGAAAGCCGAAAATATAAGAAAGATGGCATTTATTTATTTATTTTCCTGTAACATAACAAAGTGTGGATAACATTGAAAAGAACGGGACTTCCAGAACACTTCATTGGGCTCAAGCATGACTTGGAAACAGATCGAGACAATTGTGTCAACGGAACAAAATAATACTGCATGGTTTAAAATCATGAAATGTGTGTGCCTTCACTATCCTTATTAATCTGTATGCTGAGCAAATAACCCAAGGAGCTGGACTATATAAAGAAGAACATGGTATTCTGTATTGGAAGGTTCATATATACAGATGGAAGGTTTATATATACAGGTTGATATATACAGTAAGCAATCTTGCTTGCTGACAGTATGAAGAACTTGAAGCATTTGCTGATGATCAAGGACTATACAGCCTTCTATATAGATTTCAACTCAATATAAAGAAAACAAAAATCCTCACAACTGGACCAATAGACAACATCATGATAAATGGAGAAAAGATCACTGGCATGAAGGAAATCAGTTAGCTTGTGTCCACACTCAGTATTCATGGAAGCAGTAGTCAAGAAATCAAAGAATGCATTATTGCATTGGGTAAATGTGCACAAATCCTCTTTAAAGTATTGTAAAGTAAGGATGTCAGTTTGTGAACCTTATATGCATGTGAAAGTTGGACAATGGATAATAAAGGCCGAAGAAGAATGGATGCATTTGAATTATGGTATTGGTGAAGACTGTTGAAAGTACCATGGACTGCCAAATGAACAAACAAAACTTTACACAAAGAATTGCTAGAATGCTCCTTATTAGCAAGGAATGCAAGACTTTGTCTTATGTATTTTGGTCATGTGATTAGGAAACATCAGTCCCTTGGAAAGAACATTATGCTTCGTAAAGTAGAAACGCCCCAAAGTCATTGCTATCGAGCTGATTCTAATTCACCACAACCACATAGGACTGGGTAGAACTGTCCTTGAGAATTTTTGAGACTATGGCAGTAGAACTAGTGGTTAGCATGCCGGCTCATAACCACTATGCTACCACGCTACTTGCTAAAGGTGGAAGTCAGTGAAAAATAGAAAAGACCATGAGGAAGATGGATTGACACAGTGGGTTCAACAATGTGTTCAAACACAGGAACTGTTGAGAGGATGGTGCAGAACAATTGTTTCATTCTGTTGTTCATAGTTGCTCAACAGCACTAGCTAATGGACCAGATCTCTGTGTGTCACTTCAAATTAAATGAATTTTCAAAAGTTTTTTTTAAAACTCATATAAATGTAATAGAAAAGTTAAATTAGGATGTTGCCTACTCAGGAAAAAATTCATTTAAGGTTTCAATACGAGTTTAAAAGGCAAAAATAGTTTCACACATTCCAAGTAATGAGCCTTAAATTTGAGCTTTACTGGAAAAGGAGTTGCATTTTTATCATATCATCACGCAATGTGTTTATTTCTGAAAATGTAAAGTTATATAGGTTAAAACAAGGTGTTAGCCTTCTAGGTCTTCAAGTTGCTCATCTGAATTTGAATATCTTATAACAATCGAATTGTTAGTTTCTGGTATCGATTTATTCTGAGCTGTGTGAGTTGGTTATTGTTACAAGTGTATTGTAAATTGGAAAAAAGTGGAGATGAAATGCTTCAGACAGAAGAATTCTGTTGAACAGAAATGAGCGGTGTACTACTATCTTGGATACTTTGTCTTTTTTACTTTTCTTTATGGATTATGCTTTGTTTTAAAAAGAAACCAATAATTTGTGAAGGAAGTGAAATTGGTGTAACAATGTACTTTTCAGGACGCCCTAGAAACTTACCAGACCAATCATTCTTTAACCACGTATAGCCATAAACATACACCATTGTGTAATGTGGATGAAATCAATACAGACTGAAGTTAGTTTGGAGAAAATAGAAGGATGATTAATTTAATGACTGGTAATATTATTGAATCTCATTAAGCGTGACACCAACCATTAGATTCTATTATGGTATTTTTCAAATGAAATATTTAGAAATATGTAATTTTATTATCAAATAATTATAATCCTATGAAGATCCAGCAATAGGTTACTTATATAGGATGTGTACGGAAAGATGTTGTGAATAGAAAGAGTGTATTTTAATCTACTTAATTCATTGCTTTAAAATGCTTTGCTGAAATTTTTTGTTTTTAAATTTTGACTCTGAATTTCTAAAAATGTCAGCATAAATAAAAATATTTAGACCATCACGTAAATCAGTGTTGTCCAATGTGGGCAATACTGCTCCTAACAGGTGCGGGAGTAATCCAGGATACCTGGTGTTAGAGTGGTTATGTGTTGGGCTGCTAACCACAAGGCCAGTAGTTTGAAACCACTTGTCTGGAGAAAGACAAGTCTTTCTACTCAGATAAAGAGTTAACTTTCTTGGAAACCCACGGTGGCTATTCTACACAGTTAGCATAGAATTGACTGGATGGCAGTGAATTGATGTTTGCATTTAGAGCCCTGGTAATGCAGTGGTTTAAACTCTTGGCTGTTAACCAAAAAGTTGGTGGTTCAAACCTATCAGTCTCTGCGCTGGAGAAAGATATGGCAGATTTCTTCTGTAAGGATTACAGTGTGGTAAACCCCATGGGGGGGGGCAGTTTTCCTTTGTCCTATAGGATTGTTTTAATCTTTGTTGTAAAGTAAGATGACAGGAACAAGAATATGGCAACCAAACAAACAAACAAACCTACCTAGAAAATTCCTATGGAACAGGGGGAACCTTTGGGAAATATGCATTTCTGGGATTATAGGGAAATACTGTGGCTTGAGTTTTATGGAAGCATAAAAGAAATGAAGATCTTACTTATCGCAGCAAATGGCAGTGGAGTTGAACATATCTGAACTCCTCTGGCTTCCTTATTGCCACGAGGCAGGGGTCAAACATGCCTCCTTGCTTCATCCTTTGTCACCTATTCTGACACCAACCATTTCTCCCTTATCACTCTGCATCTATGCTGGGTTCGATAATTCATCGCACTGGCCACACAGAATCCACAGACAGCATTCACTATTAAGGGAGTGTATTAGGAGAGTCAATAGATGACCACAAGTTAAGATCATCAAGCAGCAGGGATAGAGTCATTGGTCTCTTACACCAGCAGCCAAGTCTATATTTCCAGTTTTCATTCTTTCAGCCACATGTTCCCTTGCCTCCAGGGGCCTGGAAGCCAGGCTGCCTGTCCCACTGTCCCACAGTACCATAGTCTTGGGCCAGATAAGGAGAAGATACCTCATAGTTTTTGCCATGCTCTTTGAGTCTCTTATTCACAATTGCGGATATAGCTGGTTTCTGCCATTTCCTCCACTTCAGAAAGAGATCTTGGCCATGCGCTCCCAAGGTCCTTGGGGTTTGTTTTTCTGCTGCTGTTGCTGCTTCAAAGATGGCTAACCTGGCGCGCGAGCCCCCGGCGGCGGCGCTCCAGTCGCGGCGCAGAGCCCCGCCCAAACGCGCGGAGGCGGGCTGGAGCGGCGCCGGCGCCGGGGGCGGGCCCGGGAGGGCGGGGCCGTGGCGTGCCCGCTGAGGCAAGTCTGGGCCGCCCTGCCCGGTTGGCCTGGGCCACGGCGGAACCCAAGGGCTGGGTGCCACAGGATTTAGGGCCAGTAGAATGCTTTCAGCCTGCGAGCAAGCCTCTGAGGCCGCCGGAGGTTTCTCCTCCGCGTGTCTGCCCTCCCCCAAGAGCATGAACTCTGACAGCGAGGGGGTGCAGCCCTCCCATCTGCTGGGTGAACCAATCCACCTGGTCTCCCGCCATCCAAAGTCCGTTTCCATGAGAGGGGGCTGGGCTGGCCGCTGCTGCTCACAGGCCCAGCCAGGTGCCGAAAGGCGGGCGGTGCTGCCCGTGGCCAATGTGTTGGGGAGAGGCCTTGAGCCCCCCAGACCTAAGGGGAAGGTGGGGGCAGAGTTGTGGCCGCCCCTCAACCAAAATGCTGCACCAAAGCTCCCCCCAGCCCCTCCAGCATCGCCAGCCTCCTGCCAGGTGGGTGGCTGCGATGCACCTGCTTCTAGAAGCTGAGCAATGGACCAGCGGACTGCCCCCTGGCATGGCTGTCTGGGCCCCTCCCTTGTCTGGTGCAGCCAGAGACAAAACAGCCTTAAAGTCTGGTGGCCAGGGCATTGCAGGGCCGAAGGCGGCCACGGCAGCGGCCAGAGGGCGGGCGGCTTTCGTACAAGTCTAGTTCTGCTTCACAAAGTGTACAGAATTGGTATTTATGTTTCTCTTATGCTTCCTTGAAGCCATAGGACGTAGGGGCTTAAAAAAACAAAAATGAAACACACACAACAAAAGATGGCTCATCCTTATGGCCAGGGTGGTGATAATGAAAACTGACCAACCCCTCTCTTAACGTGACACATATCCTATTTGGATAGCCCTTTAACCTCTAATCATTTAGTTGGGGTTACAGACACATAAGTGCAAGAGCCATATTAAGAAATTTATTCCATATGCACATATCCTATTTGATATATATTTTTTCAATATACAAGTAAATTGGATAAACACCATAGCTTTATTGTCACTGGTAAAAATACACATTTTACAGGGGTCTCTGTGGGAAAGGTAATTTTCAGTTATTTGCTAACGTAAGTGGTGGTTTGAATTCACCCAGTGACACAATGGAAGAAACACCTGGTGGCCTATTGTAAAGATTATAGTCAAGGAACCCTTTGAGGAGTTCTACTCTGCAACATGTAGGGTTGACTGAAGTTGGAAGGGACCGACTTAATGGCCATGATTTTTTAAAATTCTGTGAATGAACTACACTCTGGTTTATGTCCGCCAGCTGATACATCTTAAAAACAAAAAAGCTAAAAAATTCTCTTAACTTTTGGACAAGCTAGAGATTAATATCTTCATGGTTTGCAAAAAATGTTGGTCCTCAACAAGTTGTAGCTCTTTGCCAAACGTCACTCAACAAATGGCGTGAGCAAACTAAAACAAACCTGCTTTAACTTCGGACCATCTGTTCTATGTGAACGTGTCATCTAAACATTTCTCTATGCGTATTTGGAAAAAAGATACCCTGGGATTCTGAGCTTTCAGTTTGATGTACGAATTTTTAAACTTAGGCAGATAAAATTACATTTCATTGCCATTTCAAGTTCAGGATCACTAATTTGCTTAAAGTATTTTCTACCTAATAGATGAAGAAATTCATGATGACTTCCCTACAGTCTCTTCCCTAATTATGCACAGACCTGGATTATATATGTCCTGATAAATTGATTATACTCTTTCCCTGTGCTTTTACTCCATCAACCATTTATTTTTGATGTTTATTTTGACATAACTGCATCACTTTGAATGTTAGTTGGGGCATAGTTTAAAAGGCAGTGTAAAAAAATAAGTCATTTACTTGCTTTGGTAATTGACCTTGTTCTTTTTAGTGTTCTTGTCGCTGTGAAGCTGGGCCCTGGCTCATGTCAATCACACGCACAATGAGATTAGACTTTGTGATCCATACGGTTTTCATTGGCTGCTTCTTCGGCCTTTCTTCCTAATTTATCTTCATCTGGAAGCTCTACCTACAAAGGTGGCGTCAATGTCTCAGTTTTTTTACAGAGGGAAACTATGAAAATAAATTCGAGGTTATCATCTTTAATGGAACATGTCAGCAGGTCTGTTCTGTCTCCCATAGAGCTACTGACAATTTGTTTACCAACAGAGCACATAATCACTGCATCTTTAGGGCTCTTGGGAGCCAAAAAATTCCATGCCAAATTAGAAGCAAAATATCTTGAAAAAACAAAATAAGACTTCTCTTTGAAGACATTTTGGAAGCTTTGTGTAAATGCATGTTTTATACCGATTTATTTTTGTATTTATTCAAATTCAGTATTATTTTGAAGCAACTATTACTTTCCCTCCCTTTTTGTTTTGTATGAACAGTCTTCTTGCTAGGTTAAGAATGGATGCTAGAAAGTGAAATAAATCTAGGTTTTAATCCTGGTTTGAACATTCAGTAACACTCAAACTAGAAGAAACAGTGGTGATGCTGTCAGGGAAGCAGTGGGTGGAGCCGCTAACTTCTAGGTCAACCACTCATACCCATCAGCCACTCTGAGGGAGAAAGATAGCCCACCAGACGGCTGCTATGAGTTGGGATTGACCTGATGGCTGTGGGGTTTGGTGGGTATCTGAAGATGACAGAGTTTTAGAAACATGTTTAATGTCTCTGCTTAGTCTTGTCCACACAGTGTATGTACTATGAAACATGTAAGAGCCAGAACTTTATGAGACTGCCTTTTTTTCTGAGTCTGTCAGCAAGCTTTAGAACACTGTTGACAGAGTACAATTTTATCACTTTTATCACTTCTCTATCACTTGTTTTAGTGGAAAATACTTGAGGTTTTTTTCTACACAGGTTCTCATTTTTGCAAATTTTGCTGTAAAAATCTTTACCATTGACTATCACAGTAGGTATTGATCAAGCTTCGAGTGCAGTGCTCATCAGAGTATGCACTCAATACACGATATCTATTATTTTAGCAGCAATGCTATTTTTAGGTGTTTAGGGTGGTACAAGTGGTCTGCACTTAACTGCTAAACTCACAATTTTGTGCACCCGCAGGAGAAAGGCTTACTTCTGTATAGTCAAGAAAACTTTACAGAGCAGTTCTACTTTATAACACATGGTGCGGACATGTGTACGAACCCACTTGATGACAATAGATTTGGCTTATTTTTTGTTGCAATCCATGGAGTCCCTGGGTGCTGCACATAGTTAACATAGTTAACAGGACTACTAACCAAGAATTTGGTGATTCAAGTCTGTTCAGAGATGCCTTGGAAAAAGTTCTAGCAGTTTAGCCATTAAAATCCTTTAGGGCATAGTTTTACTCTGGTATACATGGAGTCAACATGAGCCAAAGTCAACTTGAGAGTGACTTGCTTGGTCATAGATTTTTTTCCTTCCTGGTATGAATAATATAAATGATAAACTAAGCTGATTATTTTGAAGTTCATATTAGAGAAGCTACAGATACTTCTTTTTCTGTGATAGAAGCTAAATTTTGAGAAGGTTAACTAGATTTAAGTGGTTACTTTAAAGATGCTGAATTTGGACTTACCTTTTCCGAACAGAATGTTCCACCAGATCTTTCCATCTGTACCTTCGTATTGGAGCAGTCGCTGTCTGTCCGGGCCCTACAGGAGATGCTGGCTAACACCGTGGAAAAATCAGAAGGGGCAAGTACTTCGTTATGTGCAGTTGGAGTATTTTGATGAACTCAGCTACTGTAGGAATGATTTCTTTCAAAAGTATGGTGATTTTCATTCTTTGCTGAAAGAAGTCAATTCCCTTGGCTTGTGATTTCCTTATGTTTAACTTTTGGGTTTTGTTTTTGAGCAGAACTGTGATGTATAAAAGAATTTAAAAAGAAATATCCAACCTTCAGTGACCTATGTCTTTGTCTCAAATTTGCGTATATCCTTCATTTTTGGAAGTGTATTGACTCTATTAACTGCTTTTTTACATGGCCATTTGTCATGAAACTTCATTTTGTTTTTTAAATACCTCTAATCATATGACTATATGCAAAGCTTCTTTAGGGCAAGTGAAATTTCATGACACTGTTAAATATTTTAAGTAATGGAAGTATGGTGTTACTGATTTTTCAATTGCAGTTTTGCAAAGAGCTGATAATTTTATTCTTAAAATTAAAGTGATTATTCTTTCTCTCAATGTAAACATCCTTTTTTGAAGGGTTATTTTGGCTATTTAATCATGTTCCATGAAACTTACTAAGACTAATTTGGGGAATGTTGCCCATTCTAAACCAATTCAGGAAACCTTAGAATTCGCCAGGGGAATGAAAGATCAAACTTTATTTTCCTGATGTGCTTTTTGGTGAGTGAGGGGAGGGGGTAACGACAGTGTAATTGCTGAAGGGTCATGTCTGAAAAAGTATTCCCAGGAATAAAAATGAGTTACATGTCTTGCCCTCATTACTCATACCATAGCTTTTATGATTGTTAATTATAGTTCCAATTTGTTTAAATACATAAATTAGAGAGAAAGAGGTTGCCCTATCACCAACTCCAATTGTTCATGTGGATGGCGTCCAATCACTTAAGAGTTTAATCTGTATAAGTCAATAATTCACAGATAGTCATCTGAAGCTGGCCTATATTTGTGTAATTTCATTTTATCAATGATGTTTTAAATTCTATGCGACTAGCTCAATAAATGGCACTATCAATAGAATACCTTATTCTCTGGGAGATGATTGATATTGTTCTCTATCATAACATGATAATGATGTCCCTAAAGTGAAACACACACACACACATACCGTAGATTATATAAATGGATTTGGGCTTGCACTTAATTGCCCCAATCTAAGAACAATTAGTCTTTATGACATGACTCCACTCCATACTACATATAGATGTCACTGAAGACATGGGTGCTATAGCAAAGTGTGGTGAAGAAACTAGATGGTGCTAGGCTATCAGAAAACATAATGTCTGGGGGTCTTAAAGGTTTGTAATCATACAAGGCATCAACTAAATCCACATGGAATTAGCATACTAGCCTGTGTGGTCCAAGGATTTTAAATAATAAAATCCAAATCTGATGGAGGGAATGGTATCGGAACTTAAATTGTAAATACCTGGTTTGAGGAAGGCTGTGGAGAACAGTGAAGTCTAAAATCCATTTGCAGGGTCGTCACATGGATTAAGCCTGAGGTGAATCCCCTTTGATAATAATCAGGGACTTGAATAGCCTTGCCATGAGGCAGAGAGCATTGTAAAGTCAACTATGGCAGATGTAGTTGGGTTAAAATATTCTTTATTACTTGATTTTTCTTTTGATTCATCCTAAAGTTGTTTGTTTTAATATTTTCTGCTTTCTTTTTGATTGGGGTTTTTCTCTTTGGTCTAGTCATTGTTGTTTTTGTTGTTCACTTCCTGTTTTATTTTATTCAATTTTCTGTGTATAAAATCCAGCACAGGTAAATCTGTATAGACAGCCACTAGAAAAAGAATTAACTCAGCGCACGGCTGGGGAGGGTAGGTGGAAATGTGGAGCTAACAATGAGTATGAGAAGAAAATGTTCTGAAATTGATTGTGGTAATTATTGTACAATCCTTCCTCTTTTTTTTTTTTGGTCAAGAACAATGATAGTTTCACATTTTAATAGTTTTGGCTAGTAAAGATTTATATGACTTTTGTAATACACTTTTACTTACCCTTTGATAAAATTCAATCATTTTATTGGGGGCTTGTACAACTCTTATAACAATCCACACATACATCCATAGTGTCAAGCACTTTTATCGTTCTCAAAACATTTGCTTTCTACTTGAGCCCCGGGTATTCACTCCCCATTTCCCCCCTCCTTCCCTGCTCCCCATTCCCCATGAACCCCTGATAATTTATAAATTATTATTATTATGTCATATCTTTCACCATTCGACATCTCCCTTCACCCACTTCTCTGCTGTCCATCCTATAGGGAGGAGGTTCTATGTCGATCCTTGTAATCTGTTCCTCCTTTCTCCCTCACCTTCCCTTCACTCTCCTGGCCTAGCCACTCTAACCATTGGTCCTGAGGGGTTCATCTGTCCTGGATTACCTGTGTTTCCAGTTCCTAACTGTACCAGTGTACATCCTCCGGTCCAGCTGGATTTGTAAGGTGGAATTGGGATCATGATAGTAGAGTGAGGAAGCATCCAAGAATTAGAGGAAATTTATATGCTTCATCATTGCTACATTGCACCCTGACTGGCTCATCTCAGATTAAATTGGATCATATATAAAGTAAATGCCAATAAAACTAGTTTAAAAGTACTTAATGAAAAAGTATAATTAATAGAGAAAAATGTCAATTTTCATTTAACAGTATTTTCATCAGTGTTGCATTTTATTTATTTTATTTTTACACAGTTCAGGGTTTTATTTAACTTTTGCCTTAGTTCTAAGTAAAATTCAAACTTTAACAGAGTGAATAGCGATCAAGGAAGAGGAGATTTAATACTTTTTATTTTATAGTGAACTCTATGGCCATTTTGCAAGAGCTCCAAATATTTTAATATGTTGTATGTGTGTTTATTTTTCTCCCCAATATTTGGTTATAACAGCTCTGAAATAACTTGATTAAAATACAGAGATTATGTCTATGCATTTATTTTCTGTTTTCCTGACATATAATTCATAGTGGTTTAAATATACTAAAAAGAGTTGTACAATAATCACTACATGAATTTTAGAGCATATTTTTTATTCTTATACCCATTATTATTAGTTCTCCATTACCCCACAACCAACCCTGTCATTACCCTGTGGAATCATTTATCTGGTTGCTGTGTCTATGGATTACCAATTCTAGATTTTATATAAAGAAAATCATAAAAAAAATTCCCAACAATAGTAGAAAAATAAAATGCAAAAAACCAACCCAATAGAAATCAGAATATAATAAAACTATAACAAAATAGAAATGTGTCAGGAGGGAAAACAAATGATAATATTTCGATTTGGACTACATTTCTGAAGTAATCCACTTTCCAGTGCACTCTGCCTGAGGGCAAGATTATTCAAAGCCCTAGTCAATGGTCTGAGAAATTTCAATGGAGGCTTAATACAGGCGGGGAATATACAAATGGATTTTTGTCTTCTCTTGTCATCCATAACCTTATGTAAGTGGGTGCTGAGAAATTAAGCGTAGTACTTTTCTGTGTTAGGCCAGGTTGACTAGAGAATCAAATACAGTGACACCTATGTAAGAAAGACCTTTCTATCAAGAAGTGATTACATATCAAGAAAACTTCCCAGCCAAGTCTAACACAAGACTATACGTCTGACACTAGTTCATAAGTCCCTTTTCAAACTCACTCCGTCATATGCAATGATGCAGAATGCAGGAAGATCACTGGCCAGTGGTTGCAAAGTTATGTGAAACCAAAATCAGTGAAAACCATCACAGGGCTCCAGAAGCTTTTAGGGTGGACAGCAAGCAGGGAGGCAAAGAGAGAGAATGACCTGCCTCCAGAGAGCTATATATCTCAGTCATACCTCAAAGATAGGTTATCAGACTGTGACCTGATTGACAGGTTAAATGCCATCCCTACACTTTTTTAAATACCCTCAAATTGACATGAAATTACACAATTACCACATGTTCCTTCCTCTGGGTTTGGGTCTTACTTGGAGTCCTGGGATCATACAGGCTGGTGGACTTCTTACAAGTGGACTTTGCAAATTTCTCACTTAGATGGCTGATTGTTTCAAGATAAATCATTAAGATTTATGAAAAAAGGTGCTATTCTTTCTGATAGCCAGGTACCATCTAATTTCTTCACCAAACTTTGCTACAGCACCCACTGAATCCTCAGTGATCCCTTCATGAGGGCAAGTATCAAGTCAGGTCATGTGATAGGAACTAATGGTTCTTAGATTAGACCTACATTTAAAGGGCAAGCTCTAGGGTTAGGGTTAGGGTTAGGGTCAGGGTCAGGGTCAGGGTCAGGGTTACGGTAAAAAAAAATAAATAAATAAAGGGCAAGCTCAAAAGCCAGTCATATATCTATGATTAATATTTTTTTCTGGTTTCCTTTAGAGACATCATTACCCCTTGGGGGGGGGTATACATTATAAATGATCTCCATAGGGCATATGGTAATTCTATTGATAGTATTATTAATTTAGCCAATAGTATAACATTTTTAAAGCTGCTGAGTAAAAGAAAATATCCATGTGACCAAGATATGTAGATTGTTGATTTGTACAGATTAAAAACTTCAGTGACTGGATAATATTTACACAAACAATAAAGGGTGGATTTAGAGCTATATTTTAAATAAAATTAATTCACATAGGCAGAACCATGCCAGCTAGATGAACAGATGAAAAAAACAACCAAACCTAATCAAGCTCACCACCATCAAGTTGCTGCAGACGCACAGTGATCCTACAGATCAGGGTAGAACTGCCTCTGTGAGTTTGCAAGACTAGCTCTGTAGGGATGTAGAAGGTCCTTCTTTCTACCACAGAGCAGCTGGTGTTTTCAAACTGCTGACCTTGCAGTTACCAGCCCAATGCATAACCACTACTCCAAGGCTCCTTAGGAGAAAGCAAAGAGAGAAGCAAGAACCAAAGTTCAATAACCTACACACCAATAACCTCCTCACACTTGACTGTTTCATTCTTAGATCCAAGAAAGTATTTCAGTTCCTTAAAACTTCTTCAGGTGAGTTTAGGTAAAGGTCAGTTTGCTTAGGGTTTTCAAATTAGATACTTTGACTAGTGAAGGATGTTTTGCACCTGAAAAGGACAAAGTCTTAAGTCCCAGTTGTTTATAGCCCATGGCCTAAGCCACCAGTGGCTGCTTTGAAACTAGGTCAAAACTGACCATATCAGGCATATTCTCCCTGCTTTGGGGTATATATAAGTAATGCATTTTTTCCCAATGGCAGGTTGTACCACCAGAAGGGTAATTACCTTCCCAAAGATAGACATGCTCCTGAATACCCCTAGACTTGAATTTCCATTAAGATTCACCTACCACTCTTTAGGGGTATCAGTTGATATGTGATGACAGTAGAACGATGTTATATGGCAGGAACTGATTAGTCTTCTCCCCGTCCCCACATCATGAGAAATCGACTCAAAATGAGGTGCGGCTTCCCTGTCAAAGTTATTTTTAAGATGTACAAATAAGGGGGTGACAAATGGTTCATGGGCACTTGGCTGGCATACTACCTTACTGCTTGGCAGACCAGATTAGAAGATTAGATGACCTGAGAACAGAAGCCTACCTGTGTATTTATACTTATAGTATTGATCTCAATATTTGTCCTTTGTGATTGAACTAATTATACCCAGCATCATGGTTTCTAGGTCTATCCATATCATGAAGTGTTTGGGGGCCTCATCCCTTTTTTAGGGATTCATAGTACTATGATTTATTTGTTTCATTTATAGCTCAGTTTATGCAGTTAAAATTGATGAGCATTTTTCTGAATATTAATTAAGTTTTAATTCCTAGTATAATTTGAGACTTGTACTATATATGAACACAGATATCAAGTGGCAGTTAGCATGATATAGTTAAAATAACTTGGATTGTGGAGCCCACAGCATTATGAATAATTCTTGCTTTTTGAAACAATATTTATATCAAAACTATTATTAAAAAGATGTTTTATTTATTGGACATCGTAAGTATAGTAAATGGTCTGCTTAGTAAATATTCTACTTATGAAAGTATATTTAAAAGCTATAACCTGACAGTCATCTTTAGCAAAATGTATTTGTCTCTAGAAAAAATGTAGTGTCTAGGGAATCATTTGTTTCATTGATTCAACTAGGAAAAAATGACAACATTTTATATTTTCATCCAGGTTTTTGGTGAACCATTAAGTTGAATTTTAGAATTTAGATTATTATGATCTTTACCACTCATAGATTTAAATTTATTTACTATATTTTCCTCATTTGTCAGGGGAAGTCAGCCCCTAACACATCATTACGGGTCTAGTAGGCGCAATTGTACAGCGATAATAAGTAAAGATCATAGTAAAGTTATAGAGAGCATGAGAGAGATAGAAGTGAAGTATAGAAATAAATGAAGTCAAATAACAATTCATGGTAGCATGTGCACCTCAGCCCCGCTTGGTGGTCCACGTGGAGGGAGAGAGAGTTTTTAATGCTAGCCCAGGCTTTTATCTTCTCTGGGGACATGCAAGCCCCCTAATTACAGGTGAGGACATCCGTCACAGGAAGGGATTGTGCTATGATAGGATTAGATCTAATCATGCAAAGAAATCTAGACAATACAACTATTACTGAAATTTCTGCATCTAAAGCTAGTAATGAAGACATTGAAGAATTTTACCAACATCTTCAGTCAAAATTGATCAAACTTGCAAGAATGATGCCTTGTAATTATTGGCGATTGGCATTTAAAAGTTGAAAACAAAGAATAAGGAACAGTAGTTGGAAAACATGGCCTCAGTGATAAAAGAGAAGATGGTGACTACATGACAGGATTTTGCAAAATTAACAATTTCTTCATCATGATATCTATTTTCAACAATATAAATGACAATTATTCACATGGACTTCTCCAGATAGAGTACACATAAATAAAATTGATTCTATCTGTGTAAAGAGATAATGGAGAAGTTCAATCAATATCAGCAGGCAAAAACAGGCCAGGGATGACTGCTCATATGTAAGTTTGCGTTGAAATTGAAGAAACTTAAAGCACATCCATGAGACTGTAAACACAAGCTTGAGTATACTCCACTTGAATTTTGAAAAGCATCTTAAGAACAGAAGATCTGATGAACTGTGAGATGAAACCAAGACTATCATACATGAAGAATGCACCCATATCTTCTTACAGGTGCCAGTTCGACACAAAAAAAGTATCACAAGTAATTTTTCATTGTGTTGTACATGTGGTTTCAAAAAGGTGGAGGCAACTCAACACCAACTAACAATAGTTCTTTTCCATCTATTTGAAATTAACAGTGAAAATGAGAAATACACTCTCCTCAAGAAGAGAAAATTCTGGGCAATATTTCCAAAGGCTTAAAAGGGAAATGAGCATTGTCTTGGAAAGAAGAAGTAGAGAAATAGGACGATTGCTCTATTACTAATATCTGATATTCATAAAGAGTTATGTACCACATAAAGTTTTGGGGTAGTATCCAACTGCATATATATCTGTGATCTCTTAAGATTATAATATTATAAGATCATAAAGCCCAAATGGAGACTAGGACATAGGAAATATAACAGCTTTCTGGCATGAAACACTTGGACCTATGTTTCTTTTGTATAACACAATTTTTTGTTTGTTGATTGATTTCGTTATTTCTTACCAAAAGCAATGCCTGGACTAATTCAAAAGAGATACCTATTTCACAGACTATGCCTTGGACATTGAGTGATGCAAGGAGGTTCCAGTGTGCTTTTAAATTCATCATATCATTTTATCCTGCCAACAGTTCTTGAGGAAGGTCTGGCCCTAACTTTACAGACAAGTAATCAGTGAAGTCTCAGAAACGATGTGTAAATCTATATCAAAATCACCTCCCTGGACTGAAAGCCAATAGAATCACTTCACACTTCCTTGGCTTGCCAAGCTGACCCTGCGCAACTCACAATGCCCTCCTCCATACTCAGTATCCCGTCAGTGTAGGTGACTTGTTTGTTTCTAGGAGTCAAAGACAAAGCGACCTCTTTAGGCAGCAGTTACAACCTACTACCGCAACTCTGATCCACTTTAAGCCTGAACTGTGCCATAGTCCCCGTTTCTTCCCTCACAATACCTAATGTAAAGCCTCTCCCAGATGATCCAGATTTTTCATCTGTACTAATTCAAAATGAATATAAGTATTTATCTCATATGTCCTTCAATTAGATCATGAAATTGAGCAGAGGGTTAGTCAAATATCTGATGTATTCACAATCTGGATAGTTTCCTTAGTTACTCAAGAAGAAGGTGGCAAATTTACTAAACCTGTTCCATCTGGGCAACTGAAATGTCACTTTAACTTTTACTGATACCCATTCAAAGTAGGCTCTTCAGTGTAACAATATTCGAAGACATTCTTGAAGACGGAGGCTTAACAATGCAACAAAATGCTATTTACTAAGGACAGAACCATAACTATAAACAGAATAGTACATGCTTAGTAAAGCTACCTTAGTAAAGCTATCCTAAGTCACACATATAGTATGCCACTATAAAAAAACAATGACTGGAGAGTCAGTCATTGGTTTTTTACAGTGGCATACTATATGTGGGACTTGGGATAGGGGAAAGTGGGGGGAAAGGAAGTAGTGTTAACAAACCCAGGGACAAGGGAACAACATGGGATCCAAATTGGTGGTGAGGTGAGAGTGGCAGGCCTGCTAGGGTAAGGTAACATAACGAAGAGTTATAGCTGTAACCAAGGTGGGGACGGAGCATGATAGTGGGACAGGAGGAAAGTCAAGGGAAATAGAGGAAAGACGTAGGAGGCAAAGGGCATTTATAGAGGTCTAGATAAAGACATGTACATATGCAAATATATATATGAGGATGGGGAAATAGATCTAAGTGCCTATATTTATAGGTTTAGTATTAAGGTGGCAGGAGGACCTTGGGCCTCTACTTAAGCACTCCCTCAATGCATGAATACTTTCTTCTATTAAATTGGCATTCTATGATGCTCACCCTCCCGACACAACCGCTGAAGCCAAAGCGGGTGAACAAGCAAATGTGGTGAAGAAAGCTGATGATGCCTGGTTATCAAAAGAGATAGCGCCTGGGGTCTTAAAGGCTTGAAGATAAACAAATGGCCCATGTAGCTCAGAAGCAACAAAGCCCACATGGAAGAAGCACACCAGCCTGTGTGATCACGTGGTTCTGAAGGGATCAGTTATCAGGCATCAAAGAACAAAAAAAATCATATCATTGGTTCACACCTCCATGATATGATTGCCGAGGACAAACGGGTGCATAAGCAAATGTGGTGAAGAAAGCTGATGGTGCCTGGCTATCAAAAGAGATAGTGTCTGTGGTCTTAAAGGCTTGAAGGTGAACAAGCGGCCATATAGCTCAGAAGCAACAAAGCCCACATGAAAGAAGCACACCAGCCTGTGCGATCATGAGGTGTTGAAGGGATCAAGTACAAGGCACCATCAGAAAAAAAAAAATCTTACCATAGTGAATGAGGGGGAAAGTACGGAGTGGAGACCCAAAGCTCATTTGTCGGCCACTGAAGATCCCCTCACAGAGTGGTCTAGGGGAGGATATGAGTCAGTCAGGGTGAAATGTAGCACCGATGAAGAATACAGCTTTCTTCCTGTTCCTAAATGCTTCCACCAGCACCACCACCACCACCACCCCGCCACCGCCAACTACCATGATCCGAATTCTACCTTGCAAGTCTGGATAGAGCAGAGGATGTACACCGGTGCATGTAGGAGCTGGAGGCACAGGGAATCCAGGCGGATGATACCTTCAGGACCAGGGGTGTGAGGGGCGATACTGGGAGGGTAGAGGGTGAGTGGGTTGGAAAGAGGGAACCGATTACAAGGATCTACATATGACCTCTTCCCTGGGCGACAGACAACAGAAAAGGGGTTGAAGGGAGCTGCCGGACAGGGCAAGATATGACAAAATAATAATTTATAAATTATCAAGGGCTCATGAGGGAGTGGGGAGGGGGGGGGAAAGAGAGTACTTGATGCAAAGGGCTTAAGTGGAGCAAATACTTTGAGAGTGATGAGGGCAAAGAATGTACAGATGTGCTTTATACAATTGATGTATGTATGGATTATGATAAGAGTTGTATGAGTCCCTAATAAAATTGTTTTTTTTAAACTGTCCAGAAAATTTTAAAGGACAGCTTAAGAAGACAAAGTATTATAATGTAATGGACAAAGACAGAGTAAGAAAACTAAGACGTAAGGATACACGCTTAGCTTTTTTAAAGACCTGAAGAAAAAATTCAAGTATGGAGTTGCAATACTTAAAGATTCTATGGGCAAAATATTGGAAAATGTAGGAAGCATCTAAAGAAGTAAAGGAATACACAGAGTCACTGGACTAAAAAGTACAGTCAATATCCAGCCATTTCAAGGTAGTAACCTTAAGAACTAATGGTACTGAAAGAAGAAGTCCAAGGTCCACTGAAGGCATTGGCCTAAACTAGGTTCCAGTAATTGACAAAATACTGATGAGCAGATTTCAAAAAGCTGATGCGACACTGGAAGCCAAGATATTTGGAAGAGAGCTACCTGACCAACTGACTGGAAGAGATCAGTATTTATATCCATTCCAAAAAATGTGACCCAAGATAATGCACAAATTATAGAAAAATGTCATTGATATCACATGTAAGTAAAATTTGACTGAAGATCATACAACAATTGCAGCAGTACATTACTAGGGAGATCCCAGAAATTCAGGCAGGGTTCAGAAGACAATGTAGACCATGGATATCATTGCTGACATCACATGGATCTTGGCTGAAAGCGGAGAATACCAACCCAAAAGATGTTTACTTGTGGTTTATTGACTATCCTAAACATTTATCTTTTGGACCATAACAAACTATGGCTATCCTTGAGAAGAATGGAAATTCATTGTGCTCATGAGGAACTTGTCCGTGGATTAAATGGTAGTTGTGTAAACAGATGAAGGGAATACTGCATGGTTTAAAATCAAGAAAAGTGTGCCTAACTCTTTTCCGTAAGCTGAATAAATCATCAGAGGAGCTGGATTGTGTGAAGAAGAATGTGACATCAAGTTAGAACCAAGGGTTATTAAGAGTCTACGATATCCAGATGACACAACCTTGCTTGCTGAAAATGAGGACTTGAAGTACTTGTTGATGAAGATTTTCAGTATGGATTATGACTCAATGAAAAGAAAAACAAAATCCTCACAATTGGTCCAATAGGTAACATCACATAAATGGAGAATTGATTGAAGTCATTAAGAATTTTGTTTTCCTTGGATCCAGAATCAATGCATATGGAAGCAGCTGTCAGGAGATTAAACAACAGACTACATTGAGGAAATCTGCTGCAGAAGCCTTCTTTAAGGTGTTGAAAATCAAGGGTGGTACTTTAAGGACTGCTTTGAATGTGGTCAGCCTGATTCAAGCCACATTTTCAGTTGGCTCATATGCATATAGAAGTTGAACACTGAATAAGGAAGAAGATAAAAAACGTGTGGCCTTTTTGGTAAGAGAGCCAGGGAGAAGTTTTCTTCCCTTCACCTTCCTCACCCCTTGGACTCTGTGTGTGTCCGCAGGGGTGGCCCCATTGGAGCTGTCACACTGCTGTCTTCCCACCGACCTTGGTTTCATGGGACTCCACCCTCACCAGCATGTGATCCCCCTGCAGTCCACTTCACTGTTCTTTGTCTTCAGTCGGCAACTACATGAGTCTGAAGTGTGCTCCACATAGCAGCCAGCCTATGTATATGAGTTGAATTGGGCTGGATATCCTCTCGATATAAAATTACTCCTTGATAAAATGTTCTTTCTCACACACATATAAATGTCACCTGTTTTGTTTCTCTAAACAACCCAGCCTAATACAAGGACCCTTGACAAGGTGGGTTGATACAGTAACTGTTACAATGGGCTCCAACATAACAACCATTGTTAGGATGGTGCAGGACTGGGCAGTGCTTCGTTCTGTTGTACAAAGGATCAGTATTTATCAGAACTGACTTGGCAGTATCTAACTTGCTGTACGCTTAAGCATGTAGAGCAAATGTTCAAATGCTTTGCACAATATTATTGTGCCTCAGTTTTCTCCTGTATAGAGATAATAATAGTATTATTCTCATGAGTATGTTTTGAGATTTAAACAATTTAATATGAGGGCTTAGAACCATTACTTGGCTTTTTATAAAACATTATGTGTATGTTATTATCACAGTTATTATGATTTCAGCTTTTAAAATAGATGTCTAAGTGCCAACCACACGTGACCCTTCTGGAAAAAAAATATGAACAACAGACAAAATATTATTTACCTACAAACAATCCAATGACTTTAAGACACTAGAGTGTTAACTGAAACAGGTAGATTGTAGAGAGGAATGAAATTTGAAAGACCCAATTTGTATATGGAGAATTCCACATTTTTAGGACCTTTTAAAAACTAAAGGTAGACTGAAATAAATAACAGGAGGTGACTTAAGGCCTTAAGAAAAGCACACTGTCTTTCTGAGGGTAGAATTCAAGCCGTCGGAAGTAAAGGATAAGCCTGAAAAGAAAAAAAGCCAGAGAGAGGGAGCACCAAGTTTCTGTGTAAAAATTATTCTCAAATTACTGACTGACCATGAGCAATATTTGTGTAGCTCAGGCATCACTTGCCACCAAACCAAAAACAAAAACAGAAAACTCACTTGCCACAGGTAAGGGCAAAGCTACAGGGAGATTTTTGTTTCTGTATCTTAGATGCTTAGGGCTGCCGTAACAGATGCAGTAAAAACAGTGACTTTACATAACAGCTTTTTATATTCTCACACTCTGGAGACTTAAAATAAAAATCAGGGTTTCAGCTGTGTTGACTCACTTTGTGGCCTCTACTAGTTTATTAACAACCTTTGCTTATAAGATGGTCTTCACACTATATTTACTTCTCTCTCTGTGTTTGTTTTTGC
Source organism: Tenrec ecaudatus (assembly GCF_050624435.1). Taxonomy (NCBI): domain Eukaryota; kingdom Metazoa; phylum Chordata; class Mammalia; order Afrosoricida; family Tenrecidae; genus Tenrec; species Tenrec ecaudatus. Next base: position 62,046,780 of record NC_134537.1, on the reverse strand, counting down.
CTATTTGATTGTTTTTATAAGATGCAACTTAGAAGTGATTCAATTTAGGATTCACCCTACTCTGATATCACTTAGTAAAATATAACTACAACAAAATAAAAACCCTATGTCCAAACACAGCTTAAGACTTCAACTTTATTTTAAGGGGACATAATCAATAATAAAATCTATAATGGGTGAAATAATGTTTAAAAATCTATGTCCTCCTGAACTTCAGAATGTGACTTTATTTAGAAATGGGGTCTGTGGAGTCTTATCTAAGAAAAGGAAACAAAAATCTATGCTGAGTTATCTCCAACTTGTGACACAGGTCTTTCAGAAAGCCCACACCTCTTCTCACCCAGCTGGCTCATGAAGCACTCAGCTCACAACAACATTGAGTGACTATTGTGAGTTCTCAGCTGAGGATACAGAGATACATAATAATGTATCTTTGCTCTTAAGCACTTCAGCAACCCGATAGCAAAGAGGGAAGATAGGTAACGAATGCTAGTGCAGCCTGCAGCGTGCTTGAGTAGTCAGTAGTTCAATGAGAGCACCAAGAAAAGACTCTCGAATCCAGCGCTATCCCTTGTTCACAGGAGCACCTAACTCAAAAGCAAACTCACTGCTATCGTGTTGATTCTGACTCAGCACCAGGCAGAATGGGCCTTGTTGGTTTCTGGAGCAGCTAGTGTTTTCAGACTGCAGATCTTGTCAGCTGCTCAACTCCTGACCTGCTGCGATACCACCAGGATTCCTTCAGATTACACCATGTTCTCATCAGATCAAATGTGAAAATCTGAATGAATTCTTCTGTTTACACTTAAGATGTTATGGCAGTGGGAGCCACTTATAGTTGAAACAAAAATCCACAAATTTATGCTGTTCACTGCAAGGTCATCAGTTCAAACACACAAGCAGCTATGTGGAAGAAAGGTGAGAATTTCTGATCTTGTAAGGGGCAGTTCTATTCTGTCCAGTAGAGTCACTGTGGGTTGGAATTCATAATGGCTGTGAGTTCGAATATAATTTAGATGTCCCTGGGTGGTGCAAACAGTGAATTACACTCAGATGTTAACAAAATTGAAGTTTCAATTCCAATAAGAGGTTCAAATCCACTCAGACACACAGGGGTCAACTAGATGGCAACTAGTATAAGTTCAATCACTTCACACTGTCTTCCAAGAGGCTTTGTTTACATTTGTGTTTAGGGACAATTTTGGTTAAAAACCATACAGTTCTTTCCCAACTATTCAATTCTGTTGTAGATGAAACTCAGCTATAGACAACAGATAAACTAGTGGGCCTGGCTGTGTGCTATTAAAATTGTTTATCGCTACTGATAACTTAATTTTTTTTGAATTTCATATGTCACAAAAGATTCTTCATTCTATTCTGTCTATGTATTTTGAAATGTAAAAATTAATTTATCTTGCAAGCTTTTGTCCAAGACAGGGGTCAGCAAACTGCGGCTCTAGTGCCATGTGTAGCTCTTTTGGTACTTACATGTGGTTTTGAAGTAAAGTTGACAATTTTAAAGGATATCACTCAGATAATGGTGATGTCGTTTCTTTGTTAAAATGTATGTATGGATCTCAAATAATTTTTAAATTATTGAGAGGGATAGCATTGGTTCTTTTGTCTTAAAAGTTTGTAGACCCATGGTAGGGAAGAACAAATTCACTTCTACTTTAAATAAAGGTTTTAAAAATTAGCCTCCAAAAAATTATATTACTTCAGAGATAGAGCTATAGTGCTAAGAAAAGCTTAGCATTTCTAAGCTTACTAAAGATCTTACTGACAATATCACCTTTAATCATCATATTATTTAAAGTCACAACTACATAAAGAGATGCCTACACCCTCCCCCCCACCCTTTAAATCATTTTATTTGGAGTGCTGACAGCTCTGTCACAATCCATCCATCCATTGTGTCAAGCACATTTGTACATATGTTTTCATCATTTTCAAAACAATTTATTTCAACTTGAGCACTTGATGTCAACTCATTTCCCTCATCTCCTACCCTTCCTCCCTCATGAATCCTTGATAATTTATAAATTATTATTTTTTCATGTCATATACCATCCACTGACTCTTCACTCACTTTTTTTGTTTTTCATCCCTCAGGGTGGCGGGGGAGGGTGTTGTATGTCAATCATTGTGATTGGTTCCCCTTTCCATCACCTTCTCTTCCTGGTATTGCTACTCTCATTATTGGCCCTGAAGGGTTTATCTGTCCTGTATTACTTGTGCGTGAAACTCTCATAAATACCAGTATACATGCTCTGGTTTAGCCTGATTTGTAAGGTAGAATTGGGGGATGATTTAATACTTTACAAGTAAAACATTCTTTCTGGTTTTTTGGCCTTCTGTCTGAAGAAATTCTACTTCTGCTCAGAAGCAAAGGGTGCTCCATATTAATAAATATTTGAGGGTCGTAGTTTCCATGAACTCCAGAGATCCTAGCATCAAACTCAATTAGGCATTCAATTTAATCAGCATGCAATTTAATCACAGTGGCAGAGCTCTGTCCTGTTTTAGATTATGAATCTTGAAGTAGAATTTCTTTTGATTACTGTCATTCAATTTGAATATCCTCAGATTTCTTTTGAATTTATAATAGAAGAATATTTTATGTGTGAATTTTTGATAGCAAATCGAATTGTAAATTTCTATGATAAACTATTCACAGGTATACAAGAGATATAAAGATATACATAACTGTTAAGGGGAAGAGCTAGTTCAGTGATAGTATTTTTGTCTTCTGTGTAGGAGTCCAGGCTTGAATGCCACCCAAATAAACAACCATATAGTTCACATCACGGAATGCCAATTTGTTAGAAAAATGTGTTCTTGTATTGAAGGGAGGTAAAAGCCAAGGTCCAAGGCCCGTCTGCAGCTTTAGTGTATTGCCTTAGAAATATATGTACATAGGCCAATACCACTATTGTTATAATGTATTTAAATAAGTGCACATCTCTGTTAATCTTCCTATCCAAGCCTTTGCTTCCTAGAGCTTGCCTCTGTTTTCCTTTTGCCTCCTCCTGCCCCACCGTCACTATCCCCATCTTCTTTCCCTTATTGCTTCCTCTCCACTAGTTGGATGTTGCTCTAATACGCACAGGATCTCTACCCTCTCCTAGATGCTGCTTCTGCTTCCCTAGTTGTTCCCCTCTCCATGACACTGTCCGCTCACCACTCCCTTCTCCCCACCTCCTTCTTCCACTACAGTGTGCAGTGAAAATTTAATTAAATCATTTATTCATATCTTCTGCACTTCAAGAATGGATCTGAGCAGTCTTTTGATTTCTTGACTGCTGCTTCCAGGAGCATTGCTTGTGCATCCAAGCAAGACAAAACTATCAACAACTTCAACCTTTTTTTTAATTTATCATGACGTTGCCTATGAGTTTGAGTTGTGGGAATTTTTATCTTCTTCGCCATGAGTCATACATAATCCATACTGAGGGCTGCAATCCCGGATGTTCTTCAGCCAATGATTCAGGTCTTCTTCTGTCTTCTGTAATCTGGAAGGCTGGCAATAAGCCTTCCTCTAATCCTGATACTAAATACTTTTTCATAGAAGTCAACTTCACTGGTGCTTTGCTCAACATGCAGATTGAATAAACATGGTGGCAGGATGCAACTCTGACGCACACCTTCTGATTTTCAACCATGCTGTAGTCCCTAGTTCCATTCACACAGCTGCCTCTTGATCAGAGTACAAGTTCTGCATGAGCACAATGAAGTGTGCTGGAATTCCCATTTATCCATAATTTGTGATGATCCACACAGTCATATACCTTGGCATAGTCAATAAAACACTTGTAAATATCATTTTGGTACTCTGTTTTCAGCCAAGATCCATACAATGCAGTAGTATCTCTTGTTTCACAATCTCTTCTGAATCTGGCCTGAACCTTGGGCAGTTAGCTTCCTGTCAATGTACTACTGTAAATTTTGTTGGATAATCTTCAGCAAAAATTTACTTGAATGTGATTTTAGTGATATTATTCTATATTTTGAATGTCCTTTTAGTCACCTTTCTTTGGAATGGGTACATATATGGATCTCTTTCCAGTCAGTTGACCAAGTGGCTGTCTTCCAAATTTTTTTGTATAGACAAGTGGGTTCTTCTAGTGCTTCATCAGCTTATTGAAACATTTAAATTGGTATTATATCAATTCCCGGAGCCTTGCTTTTGGCTAATAATTTCAGTGTAGCTTGAACTTCTTCCTTCTTGGTTCTTGCTAATATACTAGTTTTTTAAATGGTGGAACGTTGACTAGTTCCTTTTGCTACAGTGGTTGCATATCCTTTCCATCTTTCGATTCTTTCTGCGTCGTTCAAGATTTTCCCGATGGAAACTCTCAAGATTATAACTGGAGGTTTGAACTGTGTCTTGCATTCTTTCAGTTTAAGATATGCTAAGCATGTTCTTCCTTTTTGGATTTCTAACTCTAGATCTTTTTGGATTTCTAACTCTAGATCTTTTTGGATTTCTAACTCTAGATCTTTTTGGATTTCTAACTCTAGATCTTTGCACATTTCATTCTGATATTTTACTTTCTCTTCCTTCAGCTGCTCTTTGAAATTTTCTGTTCAGCTCTTTGACTTCATCATTTCTTCCACTTGCCTTAGGATTAAGAATGATTTTCAGTCTCTTCTGACATTCGCTCTGATCTTTTCTTTGTTTCCTATATTTTTAATTAACTTTGACTTTCTTCATAAATGACGATCTTGGTATCCTCCTACAGATGAACAAGTCTTCTATCGTTAGCTGTCAATGCATCAAATTCGTTCCTGAGACATTCTTGAAATTCAGGTGGCAAAGACTGAATGAAGGTGTTCTCTTTCACTGTTAGCTCCTGGCTTAGTTTGAGCTGTTGATATTGAGCTTCTCCATCTTCTCTTTCCGCAGATGTAGTCAATTTGATTTCTGTGTATTTCATCTGGAGAAGTTCATTTGTCTAGTCGCCATTTGTGTTTAAAAGATAAATGCAACAATAGAAAATAAAACAATAGTTACAACAACAAAAAGGCAACGACCAAAAGAAAGAAAGAAATGCCTATTAGTAGTTCAAGGTTTATTTGTTGTCCTTTATGAGCATTTTTCAGTTGAGTCTGATGTGGAGCCACACCCTCGCTCCACAGTCTATTTTTGGTGTTTCCTAGAACTTCATTGCTCTGCTCTTCTTGCTGCTCTGTTGCACACCCCCAGTGTCTCGCTTCAGTTTGGTGGGCTCAAGGCAGGCACAATTCCCACCATGTGTCCCCCATGGACCTATGGATCAGTGAGAAATGTGTCTCGTAGTGGGGCTGGCCCCACAACCCTCTCCATGCATTGGCTGCTCTGAGCAGAAATATCATCCCCTGGACTTGGTGGGCCAGGATGTGTTTCACTCTTTTTTCCTCCCTCCTCATTTGCTCCTGTGTGCTCCGATCCGACACGTCCCTCTTTTTGAGCTGTAGCTTCAATGCTGTCCTCTGAAATGAGTTCTTCTGGTGGGTGGTGGGGCGGTCCACTTCGTTGGTAATGGGGCCGGCCCTTCAGGTTTCTCTATTGGTTCCCTGCTTAATGCCAGTGTGCTGCATTCTTGTCTTGGAACACCAGGTTGAAGTTTGGTCCCTCTTTCCCTGTGGAGATATAAACAACACCCTCCCCTTGGGTGGGTTAGTGCTCTGTTCCCCTGGCTGCCCATACCTTTTGCTTTTTAACCCTCCTTTTTAGTTGGCTACCATATATATCCCTGGGTTTAATCTGGCCCCTGCCATATTACCTAGATCTCACCCCAGGATTGTATTTATACAATAGCTTCTTCCCTGTGCCCCTTTTGGATTTTTTGAGTTTACCTCAGTGGACTCATGTTGTATTTGTTCTTTTGTGCTTAGCTTACTTCATTTAGCATAATTTCCTCCAGTTCTTCCAATGCGGTGATGTGTTTCATGGGTTCATTACTGCTCTTTAGGGATGTATAATACTCCATTGTATGTATGTACCACAGTTTTTTAATCCATTCTTCTGTTGATGGAAATTAGGGTTGTTTCCAGCTCCTTGCAATTATAAACTGTATCGTGATGAAAAATGGAGCACAGATGACCGTGGTTTGTTTCTTGTCTCTTCTGGATATATGCCCATTAGGGGGATTGCTGGATCATATGGTAGCTCAATTTCCATGTTTTAGATATCATCAAATCGATTTCCATAGTGGCTGTACATACCTACAGGTCCACCAGCAGTGGACAAGAGTTCCTATCTTTCCACAGCCCCTCCAACACTTATTACTTTCTGATTTTTTGAATTGGGCTATCTTTGAGGGTGTTAAGTGATATCTCATAGTTGTTTTAATTTCCATTTCTCTTATGGCTAGAGATATGGAACATTTTCTCATATATTTGGATTTTGCCCCTGAGAAACTTTTGTTCAGGCCACTTGCCCACCTCCTGAGTGCACAGTTTTTTTTTCTCCTTGTTGTAAGTTAGCAGAGTATTGTAGATTTTAGTAATAAGGCCTTTGTCTGATGTGTCATTGCTAAAGATGTTTTCCCAATCTGTGCTCTCTCGTGGCAAATTCTTTTGATGTACACAAGTGTTTTATCTCTAGTATATCCCACTGGTCAATTTGTGCTATTGTTTCTTCTTCTGTAATTGCTTAGTTGTGCTTGGTCTAGTGTTTCTGCATATTGTTGTCCCTACGTGTCTGTCTGGATGGGATAGGTGGGATAAACTAGCCAGAAGATAGAACAACGGGATAACAGTTCTGGCAGGAGATGGGAGAGGGGGAGGTGGGGGAAAGAAAGTAGGTGTTTACAAACCCAGGGACAAGGGAACAACAAGTGACTGAAAATAATTGGTGAGGAGGGTGTAGGAGATCTGATAGAACTTGGTCAGGGGCAATGTAACTGAAAGGAATTCCTGAAACCCAAATGAAGGCTGAACATTTTAATGGGACAAGAGGAAAGTGAAAGGAAATAGAGGAAAGAGCTAACAGGAAAAGGACATTTATAGTGATCTAAATACAGGCATGTACATATGTAAATATATTTACTTATGCTAATGGAGAAATAGATCTATGCACATATATTTATAGGTTTAGTATTAAGGAAGCAGATGGACATTGGGCCTCCACTCAAGTACTCCCTCAACACAAGAACACTTTGTTCTAATAATCTAACACTCTGAGATGCTCACCTTCCTGACATGGTTGCTGAAGACAAAGAGGATGCGTAAGCAAATGTGGTGAAGAAAGCTGATGGTGCCTGGCTATCAAAATATATAGCGTCTGCAGTCTTAAAGGCTTGAAGATAAACAAGCAGCTACCTAGCTGAGAAACAACAAAGCCCACATGGAAGAAGCACACCAGCTTGTGTGATCATGAGGTGTTGATGAGATCAGGTATCAGGCATCAAAGGTCCAGAGCAAAAAAAATCATAATGTGAATGAGGGGGACAGTACGGAGTGGAGGCCCAAAGCCAATCTGTAAGCAATTAGACATCCCCTTACAGAAGGGTTGTGGGGAGAAGATGAACCAGTAAGGGTGCAGTATAGCACCGATGAAACATACAGATTTCCTCTGGTTCTTTAATGCTCCCCTTGCCCACCCCCACCCCTACTATCATGACTTTAATTCTACCTTACAAATCTGGCTAGACCAGAGCACGTACATGGGTACAGATCAGAGCTGGAAACACAGGGAACATAGGATAGATAAACTCCTCGGAATCAATGTTGAAAATAGCCATACCAGGAGGGGATGGGGAAGTTGGGGGGAGAAAGGAGGAACTGATTACAATGACCCTACCTAAAACCCCCTCCCAGGGAGATGGACAACAGACAAAGGGATGGGGGGAGACATCAGACAGAGCAAGACATGAAAAAACAATAAATTGTAAATGATCATGGGTTTATGAGGGAGGGAGGGAGGATGGGGATGGGAGGGGGAAAATGAGGAGTTGATACCAAGGGCTCAAGTAGGAAGAAAATGCTTTGAAAATGATGATGACAACATATGTACAAATGTACTTGAGACAATGCATGTATGTATGTATGTATTGTGATAATAGTTGTATGAGCCCCCAATAAAATGATTAAAAAGAAAAGATAAATGCAATGAACTAGTTGTTGGTCTTGCAAAAATTTCATCATGTGATGTCCAGCTTTATTTTTATCACCCAGACCATATTTTTCAACTACTCTTCTTCCTTCTTTGTTTCCTCTAAAGGTAGAGCATATCCTGTTTTGATAAATATATAAAGAAAATTGTATTAGTTTCTTGAATTGTTTTCCTTAGGAGAGGATACGTTTTATTTGTCCTTGTGAGGTTTGATTTTAAAAGATTGAATAACTGCATCGCATTGTGTTTAATTTATAATTTGTTTACACTCTGCCTCATGATCAAAAGCAATCATCACTCAGTCCATGCATTCATTAACATTGAAAATGAGGATTTTATATAACAGTTAAATATCTTGCAAAATATGGAGTGCCACAAGTCTTTTTTCATTTAGTCCAGAATCCTTTCTTAAGTCATAATTACGTATTATGTTAGCAAAGGAGGAAATAAGAATAGTTGTTTCTGTAACAGTAACACGGTAAATAAATTATTAAAAAGAGCTAAATTTTTCTGTTGTAAGCTGTCAATTGAAATTTCCCAAAGACTTCAAAAGAATTTTGTGTACATAATGAGATTACTTTTATTGTTTTATAATGTTTGAAAATAATCACTGTGTTTGTAGTTACATAATCCGGTGCCAACTTGAGAATATTATGAGTGAAGGAGTGGAGGAATTTAGTCTGTCAATCAGGTCGCTGCTTGATGACCTCATTTGAAGGCACGAAGGAGGTAAATAGCTCCTTGGAGATGGAACAAACGCACCCTCTGCTTTAAATTCCCAATAAGAAGACACATGGAGCTACACTAGAGCCCTGGAGCTGCAGGAGCCACATGGAGACCCCTGCCAACTCTGAGATACTTACACCACCACTGGATCTACAAGACTTTCTACCCACTGGCTTGTGATCTTCCTGTATTCGATGTCATTACATGACTGCGTGTTTAAAGAGAAATTTATGGACTTGTATTGACATATGGGGTAATATTGGACTTATGGACTTGATCTGGACTGGGCTGGGATGATGTTTTCTTAATGTACAATTGTTCTCTGATATAAAGTTCTCTATTACACACAGATGTCTGTGAATTTTTTTATGTTGTGTACCTGAACTAACAGACACTGTATTTAGCATATATATCATCTTCTAGGGCTTGCTTATAATAGCTGATAATTTTTAGCTTATTCCCAGGTATCCTTCTAAGTAGCATCTTCTTGTTTGATTAATTAATTTCTAAGGAAAAAAATTACAAAGGAAAATGCTTAAATGATCTAAGGCCAACCTTATTTCTAATAGGATGCTCATCATATAGCATCTAAGATGTACATATGAGGGGGTGATATATGGGACATCAGCATCACTTCTATATGTACATCTTAAAAACCACTTTGATAGAGGAGATTTCACCTCAGCTGGGTCAATTTGTCAAGATTGTGGGAGAGGGAGAACACCATTCAGTTGCTGCCATATACCACTGTGCTAAGGTCACCGCAAATCAACTGACACTCCCACAAGAATTATAACTGATCTTACCTGAGAATTCAAGTCAAGGTGATATATATCATCTAAGACATATATGTCTTAGAAAAGGCTATTGCATTTTGGTTGGTGCATAAACTGGGAGACCAGCCTCCCATTGAGAAAAAATTGCATATATATATATATATATATATATATATATATATATATATATATATATATATTCCTAATTGTATCATTTTAACCTAGTTTCTATCCACCTCTTGTTGACCCGGGCAGTGTACGATAGATTACTGGGCTTCTAGACTCTGCTGTTTGGAGGTACACAAGATCCTTCATAGGCCACAGCAGGTTTTGATGTGGAAACCCCACTAAGTGAACTGGTCTTTACCTCAAATTCACTCTGTAGAAAGTTTAAGGAAGCCCATACTCTTGGACTTAAGTTTGAAACACCTTAGTATGAGAAGAAGCAGATGATTGCTACCCCAAGATTATGGAATTGGCAGTATTTGTACTTTGGTTCAGATCTCTTTATTTGTGGGTGTCTAATGAAAGGTAACCCAAGACTTCCATATAGTTATTATTTTAATGTCTTCTTGGTTTCTTATGACATATATTAATCTTGGAAGCATGGCACTGACCTTGTGAATGAGTGTTATTGAAAGTTATTTTCTTGAACTAACCCCACTGTTTGTGTTAATAATGTCCAGTCACTTTAATGTGTACAAATATTTAATCTGGACAGATCAATAATTAATGTATTGTAGGTTGGCTATACATGGATAATTTCCTTATATCAACAATGTTTTAGATTCTGTACACTTGGCTAAATTAATAGCACCATCAACAGATTTACCTTATGCCTCAGGGGGATGATTGATAATGTTCTCTATCATAAAATGATAATTATGTCTCTAAAGTGAACCATAGACTTACATAAACCATAGACACATGAATAGACTTTGTGTTAACACTTAATTCTAGCCCCAATCTAAGTAAAAATAGTTCTTATAACATGGCCCTGCTCGAAGCTCACCCTTGAAGAGATTGCTGTTTTTATGGGTGCTTTAGCAAAGTGTGACCAAGAAAACAGGTGGTGCCCGGCTAGCAGAAAGAAGGACATTAAGAATCTTCAAGGCTTGTCTTACATAAAGCAACTTTATAAGTGAGGCATCAACTGAGTCCACCTGAAATAAGCACACCAGCCTGTATGATCTAAGATTGCAAATAATGAAACCCAAATCCAAAGAAGGGAATCATATTAGAGCTTAAATTGTTACAGGTGGTTTGCAGTAGCCTACAGATGATAATGGAAGAACAAATCCATTTGTAGTGTCCCTGCAAGGATCAAGCCTGTGGTAAATCCTCTCTGGCTCTAGTCAAGTAATGTGAGTAGCCTTCCTATGAGACAGAGAGCTTTGTGAAGTTAATTGTGGCAGATGTAGTTGGGTTAAAATGTAATACTTTACCATTTGATCTAACCTTTAGACTCATTTTAAAGTTGTTTCCATTTTTAATACTTTATGCTTTTTCCCCCTGCTTGCTTCTTTTTACTGAAGGTTTTCTATATATAATTGAATCATTTTTGGTTGTTTCCCGTTTGTGTTTTGTACAATTTTTTATATGAAATCCAGGATAGGCAGATCTACAGCCACAGCAACGGGGTTGATAATTGCCGAGGAGAATGGCAGAGGGAGGAAATGGGGAGCTTACAATGAGTTTTATAAGAGTTTGTCCTGAATTTGAATGTGATAATGATTGCGATTATGAATTCCTTAATATGATTGATTAATTGAATTGTCTGCCATGTGAGGTATACTTCAATAAAATCATTAAAAATATATTTATTTGCTTTTTAAAAAGTCACACAGTGATTGTGAAATCAATATACATGTATTAAGAAAGGGAGTTTAAAAATTTATTTGATTGTGACATATATTCAAAATTATTTGGTAAGGCCTGCCTTATTTCATATTGTAAAATTTTATAAAAGCAGAAAGACTGATATACATTTTTTTGCTTTCTGTATATTTCAGTAAGTCAGCATTATACTTAGGTGCCATATTTCTCAATTGAACTGTAGAGTTGATTTGGACTCACAGAGACTGGATAGGCCGAGAAGCATTGGCCTATAGGTTTTTGAGGCTTAGATCGTTTTAGGTTATTTGAAGGCTTAATGTCTTCTTCTGTGAAGTGGCTAATAATAACTAGTAATTCCTAAATTAGAAGGCTTCTAGGTTTGAGAGCTAGGCAAATATTCATTGTTTTTTTTTTTTAGTGCATTGCATTATTGTTATTTTGTATACCTCATAAATTTCTAGCTTATTTTTGAAGTTTTGAGTAATGGATTAATGAATATCTTTGTTTTAGGAGATTAAATGTTAGTCATTAAGAGTTTTTGAATAGTGTTCTCTACCAGGTAGAATTAGATTTGGGTGCAAGGATAAAATTTTAATTCATTTAAATGGCACTGATTTAAACATTTGGTAGCTATTTGATATTTATTTATTGTTTTCTTTCCACAGCAAGTTGATGTGGAAAAATGGGTATGTGTTTATATGTATTTATATACAAATTGTGGTTTAAGTAAGTGCATGTTTGCTGTTGCCTCTCATCTTTTTATTTTGCTTTCTAATGTGGCTTATAGTATTTGTGTTCAAAATAACTTCTGTGTGTAATGAACATTTCTTTTATAGGCCCCTCATTAGATCCTTATACATTTTTAGTTTTGGTTCTACTTAAATGGGATATACTAAAATAAACTGCAATCCTAGAATCATACAGTTTTTATATAATTGGCTTTATATTTACAATATGCTTTTGGCCAACAGAAAGGAATTGATTATTAATACAGTATATCTTTGCCAATAAACCCTGCCTGTTTAATTTAACAATTTCCTATTTAATCCTAAAGTTTTCCGTGTACAATAAGAAAAAAAGCAGATATGTATTTATATGGTCTTATAAAAGTGAGGTAAATGATATTGTCGTGTGGAAAGAATGCAGGATTCTGGACCCTGGTCTTCTTATCTGCTTATCCCACAAAATAAATAAATGAGTGGATGGTGGAGGGAAGGAACCAAAGGAAGGGCGCAGGACAGGAAGGAGAGCTTCATTATTCTGAGTAGGTAATCAGAGCAACACAGATCATGCCAGTTATTTTCTTCAAGAGTGTATGAACAGTGAGGTTTCTCATTGTTTTATTTGCCCACATGACTTATAAAACGAATCACTTAAGATTGATTTAGCTGATCACTTCATTAATAGGTTCTTCACTTTTCTTAGTTCTGGAATCCAGTTTTCTTGAAGCAATATTTTGAGAATATAGCTGCCTTTTCAATAGCTTTTTAATGTTCATACATTAGAAATTTTTGAACAGCTGTTTGCTTGCCAGGGCCAATTAAAGATTTTTCCCCCCTATTTTTCTGCTTCTTTCAGCCTCATATATTGTAAATATTCTTTTCAGATCTCCCATAATGGTGATGTCGTGTTGAAATTTGAGTACTGCCCCTTCTAAATTCCTGTGTGCAAATTGAATTCATCATCCTTCCCTTCACAACTAAGTGTTATTAATTTTATTTAAGTATTTCTTTTATAAGGTCCTGACTTTACTTTATTCTTAGAGTTATAATTCTAATCCATGCCTTAGTAGTTTTCTTACCTTGAAAATAGAAGCCTGTTTCTAAGAACAGATATGCCACCTCTATGTTTCTATGTCCACCACACACACACACACACACACACACAAAATTTATCATTCTGAGATAAGTTATCCGCCTTTTCTTCATCTTTGCATTTCCAATCTTTCTTTGCATCATTTCTATGCCATAATCCAGATTGATATTTCTTGAACCAACCACTCTAGTTTCTTTCAGTTATTCTGGACATAGAATATAGGAACACACACATGAATAGTACTGTATTCTCTTTTCTTCATTTTACATTTTTTTAATTTGATCTGCCTCACTATGCAGTTTTTAATTTTTTTATATAACAGCTCTTAACTTAAAATATATTTTACTTCATTTATTTGTAAATCCTCAGAGTAAAGAATACTTTATAGTTCTGTGATTTGTAAATCATCTTTACTGAAAATCATGAAGCTTACATTTACTGGTAACTATTGCTGTAGTGTGACGTAAGCTATCTCTGGGTCAGAGTTCTGTTGGCTCTCGGATTTGAATCTGCACTAGCTCTTTCTTACGCTACTGTATGTACTGTTGCATCAATGAGAAAGCACAGAGATGTTAAAACCTGTTCATTTAGGTGTGAAAGGTTCCCCTAGATTTATTTCAGAGCCCTTGTAATCATTATTATATTCATGTATCTTAGTACGTTGTAGACATCAAACTATTTCTTTTTTTTTTTTTTTGACAGAGAACAAAACAAAACACTTCACGAAAGAAAAGCTTGTAGTTCGTTCAAGGATCGTTTGTTGGCCCTTAGGAGCATTTTCCAGTCCAGTCTGTTGGGGCACCACACCCTGGCCCCAAAGTCCACTTTCAGCATTCCCTGGGGACCTTGCCACTCCATTCCCTTGCTGTTCCGCTGCACTCCCCCAGTGCTTTGCCTCGTGTGGTGGGATCAGGTCAGGTGCAATTCCCACACTGTGTCTCTGGTGCTGTCCCCTGTATTGCCCTTGGTCACTGAGGGGCATCATGTCTCACAGTGGGGCCAGCCATGTTGTTCTCTCTGTGGACTGGTTGCTCTACTCAGGAACATCATCCTCATGGCCTGGTGGGCCAGGTTGTGCTCCACTCTCTCCTCCTCCCCCTTCATCTGCTCCTGTGTGCTCTGATCAGATATGTCCATCTCTTGGAGCTGCAGAATCAATGTCATCCTTTAAAACAAATTCTTCTCGGGGAAGGGGCAGGAATCCACTTAATTTATGGTGCTGGGGCCAGCCTCCCAGACCTACTGGTTCCCTACTCCATGCCGGGATGTTGCATTCACACCTTGCAGCACTGGGTTGAAGTCTGGTCCCACTTTCCCTGTGGAGATATAAACAATACCCTCCCCTTGGGTGGGTTAGTGCCCCATGCCCCCACTCCCCTCATAAAACTATTTCTTACCGATGAAACATACAACTTTCCTCTAGTTCTTTAATGCTTCCTCCCCCCAACTAACATGATCCCAATTCTACCTTATAACTTCGGCTAGGCCAGAGGATGTACAGATAGGAACTGGAAACACAGGGCATCCAGGACAGATAAACCCCTCAAGACCAATAATGAGAGTAGCAATAACAGGAGGGTAAGGGGTAGGTAGGGGAAGAAAGGGAGAACTGATCACAGTACACTACATATAAAACCCCTCCCTGGAGGACAGACAACAGAAAAGTGGGTGAAGGGAGGCATCAGCCTGTGTAAAACATGAACAAATAATAATAATTTTTAAATGATCAAGGATTCGTGAGGGAGGGAGGGTGGGGGAAAGAGGGGAAAAATGAGGAGCTGATTCCAAGGCTCTAGTAGAAAGAAAATATTTTGAGAATGATGATGGCAACAAATGTACAAATGAGCTTGACACAATGTGTGTATATATGGATTGTGATGAGTTGTTTGAGCCCCCAATGAAATTACAAAAAAAGCAAAGTTCAAATTTTATGTTTGTCATTGTTTTTAGCAGTCATTTGGTTGGTTCTCAATTTACATTGATACCATACGTATTAAAATAAAAAATATCCATTCCTGTACCATCTCCATGAACAGTTGCAGATCAGACAATTATTTATACTGTTTTCTTTGACTGCTTTTGGAAGTTATCTCACCAAACCTTTCTTCCTAGTCTGGATTTCTGGAAGATCTACTGAAACCTCTTAGGAAGATTGAGCTTCTGTAGTGGGTATATTGAAAGGCAGCAGAAATCTATTTTTACTGTTGCCTGTCTGCTTAAAACTGCTCCCTGGGGCCAGTTCTCCTGTGTCATTGGGGTTATTTCTAGGATGGTGCTCATGAGGTACAGTGGGAAGGAGGGAGAAGAGGATGTTGGCAGGTAATGTCTCCTTTGATGATAATCATCAGACATGCCAAATATTTGAGGCCAACTCTTTCTTGTGTGTGCTTGAGAGGTTTTGCAGTCATTTCCTATTACCAGAATTTGCTGGCTTGCAGTTTTCTTTCTGCAGCCATACAAATCGTTTCTATGGTCAGCAATGTGTATGTATTTGGTCCCTGAATGTGTTTGTGCTCAGATTTCTTGGACCTTCCAGTTAGCATGAGATGGGTCTTTCCAGGTTGGCTCTACCATGGGTAGCCTCCATTTGTTTGGGGATAGTGCAATCGCTTCCCAGTTCTCCTCTGTCACAGGCCACTTCAATAAGCCTCTTGCTAGTCAATCTCTGGGCATTATGGATACTAGTATACTGAGTTTCAGCCCTTGGAGGCACAAGTCTTGCTGAAGCTACCCCCACTAGGCTTGAGGTGAAGACAACCTCAGAAGTTAGTGGGCTTAGAGCTTCTCTTTAAGAAACCCACCACCTCTTTCAATGAAACTATCTTCCCCACATCTGAGCTCTTCTGGCAGGTTTGGTGTGATGGCCAGCTATGGGCACAAGCTGATAATCAGCGGTTTACTGTAGCAATGTGAGCCATTATCGTGTGGCTTACAGTACATAGGACTGACCACTATTTTGTTCCTACACTGATTTCCCCTTTTAACATAGTTTATTCTTGTTTCCCTACAGCAGTGGTTCTCAACCTTCCTAATGCCACGACCCTTTAATACAGTTCCTCATGTTGTGGCGACCCCAAACCATATTTCATAACTGTAATTTTGCTTCTGTTATGAATCAGGCAGCCCCTGTGAAAGGGTCATTAGACCTCCAGAGCAATTGAGACCCACAGGTTGAGAACCCATGGCCTACAGGGTATCTTTAAGGGCCTCAGGTTTTCAGATATTTACAAACCCTATACAATTCTATGAGGACGTGACAATGGCCGGTAACATAAGTGTTCTGGTAATACTCTGGTTGATTTTACAAAGGGCAAATCAATCGGTTTCTCTCCCTTCATTTCTCTGTGTCTCCTCCAATATTCTTTGCACATTTGTACACTTGCTTAAACATAAGCCCACTGAGTGATCTAAAGCTGCTCTTCATATACAGAGAGAATTAACTTTTCCGAGTTCTCGGAAAACGTTCTACCCTGCCTTACCTTTACCCGCTAAAGCATTGACCCATTAAGGAGGCCTAGGATGCAGGTCGTGAGTGGGGATGGGAGAGATGGACTTGTTTTCTATGAAGCATTGTCCATAGGCAGAATGTTAAGTTGTATGCATATACTTTTTACATAGACATATGCTATTGCAATTGTTAAAATGCAAAATCATTAAAAATATCTTAAAGTCATGTTACGAGGAGCCACCGACCTGGTTCCAGCTCACAGGGACTCCGTGTACAGCAGAAGAAAATCCCGTCCAGCTGGTGCCATCCTCACGATGGATGTGTCATTCAAGCATCATCGTGTCGGTCCGTCTTGTCGAGGGGCTTCTTTCTTCTTGTCACTGCTCCTTACCAAGCGCAATGTGCTTTTCCAGGGACTGGCCTTTCTAGATAACATGTACAGAGTTTAAAAATGTATTACATGTTTATTTCTGTTATGTGATGGTTTGTGAAAAATTTTTTTATCAAGGTTCATTCATATTTGAAATAGCTGGAAAAATATGTCAACTCTTCCATGTCATTTTAGAGACTACTTTTATATGTAATTAATGATCTGAGTATAGGAGATATTGTATATCATTAGCTTGTTATTTTGCAAGTGTCCTGTAATGATTAATTTGTGATTTCTGATTTAGTGAAATTCTCTCTTGAGATAAACTGTGGAGACAGAAAGGCCCCCACACTGCTTCTGCTTCAAAATATAGGCAGCCACACACCTCAGGGATTTATGCACATGTTTCAGAGATATTAATGTTAGGGCTTATAGTAGCTTATTAGAATCACTTATTTTCTTTTTCCATTTTGGAGAGAAATTAGATTATTTCAAAAGAAAATACAATCAATTTAAGAACAGTCTGTGCACAGCTTTCTGTAATTGGGCTTTTACGCAGCAGCACGTACTCATTAGTTGTTACCAGTGACAGACAGGAACACAAAGGAAGAACAGTGTTATGGACTCTCTCAATATAGGGTCATTGTTTCCTTTCATTGTTTCCTGAGCCTCGAGTTAATATGTTTGTCTATTAGGGCATTCTTGGATATTTTCAGCTAAGGGGGCCCTAGAGACGTAAGCATTTATGCATGATATTTGCGTTATGAAATCTATTGCCAATATTATTCACAAATATACATATCCATAAGTGCTATTATGATACAGGCTTTGGATTTAGAATTTTTAATTTCATTTTAATTTTATTTTGCCTCATAAAATTTGTTGGGACATTAGTAATTTGAAACAGGCATCACTAAACCAGTCTTAGATGGTGAAAACTTTTTTTAATATAATAAAGTTTAACAGACAGTTCCTCTTTCCAAAAAAAAAAAAAATTAAAAAGAGAGATTACTCATTGAAACATTCTGGAGAGTGCATTTTAATCCAAAGAGAGAAATCGTAACAAAAGAAAATGAAATTATATGCTTATTTCATGTGCTATACAGCACAGTTTTACTACCTTAATAGAAACCTATTGCTAGGAAGACTTGTAAGCCTGACTTTGGCCTTCATATCAGACTGTTGCATTTGATAATTCTTTTATGACAGCACTTCTCCTCTCACCAATTATTTGTTTTGTTGACTTCTAATTCCTTACATAGTTATTCAGGAGTTGTTTCAATAAAACTTTTTTGAAAAGTTCTAAGACCTATTCAAATTCAGGATATTAATTTTTAAAAAGATTTTTTTCCGTAAGCTGGAATCAAACTTAAAAGAATTCAAGATTGAATCAAAAGGTATTACATTGTCAGGATTGCTTTTTCTTGCTTTGCATCAGTAATACGATGACACAATTTTGCATTCTCCTGATGGCCAACCTTGGATTGCAATTTCCAAATAAAATATTGCTATTTGATATGTTTTTCTACTTATTGCGGTTCACATATGCTGAGAAAATCACTGATGTCTTATAGATGTGCTAAAGTGACACAATCTTATAGCTCAAAGAACATTCTGCTTTTTTTACAACTATTTGATGCCTAGGGTCAGTGAGGTTTACATTAAACCATAGCAATTACTCTTCCTGTTTTTCATATGAAGGTAGCATTATGGATAAAGGGAGCCTTTTATGCCCCCACCTCTTGCTCACATTTGAACCTTCCTCTGATTTGTCTAGTTTGAGGTCATTAAACTAATCCTGGGACACTAAGTTACTGCTACTTGCATTTTGACTCTAATGAAATAAAAGCTTCCCCTTTGATCATCCCCCAAATATTCTAACTAGATAGAAAGTAATGCCGTAATTCATGCTATCTACCCCAATTGTTGTTGTTGTTGCTTTCCATTAAATTGATTCCGACTGCTCATGTCCCCATGTTACTGTGGAGAACTGGTCTGTAGAGTTTTCTTTATGGAAAGAGATCCCCAAGACTTTTCTTTTAAATGGGTGGAGTCATAATCCTTTAGATTAGCAGTCAAGTGCAAACCTTTTGTACTGTCTGAGAACCTCCATGCCACTCTATCAAAACAAAAGAAAAAATAGATCCACTGTTGTGCAGTCTTTTAAGACTCAAAGGTACAATATGTAGGGTTGCCAAGACGATTCATCTTTATGGGCACATGCAGTCTCCTCTTTCTCTTGCAGAGAAGCTGGTATGTTGAACTACTGACCCTGTGGTTAGCAGTCCTAGGTTTTGTAGTCATCCCTTATATGCCTTAGAATTCTAATTAAATTTTCATTTATATTTAGTGTAAAAGCAAAACTAATATTCTTCAAACTTAAAAGTCGGTGACTTTCTTTAGTATTTATCTTTAGGTATGATTTTCTTTTCCTTCCTTTTATCATGTCATTAACATTGAGAGGTTTTGTGTTGTTATGATTCCTGTTCTGCTTAACACTATTCATCTTATCTAGACAATGTTTAAATAAAGGTCAAGATGTCCTATTCATTATTTTTATTTTAGTATATTGTGTTTTCTTCTTTGTCTTTGGATAATTATCCTTTTCAAGTATTACATAATATTATATATATTTTGAATACCCGGCGCTTAAAGCAAATTGACTACAAAATTATTTTTTAAGTTAATATCAACAAAGTTCCAAATAGATTTTTATGTTCTTGGTTTTCATTTTAAAATAGTGTGAGTTGGCATGAACTTGATGGTGGCAAGTTTAATTTTTAAATATTAGTCTTTGTCCTCTGGCCTTTACTAGCGTGCAGATTTTTACCATATGGACAGCTAGCTCTCCTCTGCTCTTTGGTTCCTCTCCAGACATAAACAATTTAAAAATTCCGAGTTGAGGACTTCAGTAACTTCATTAGTTTTTAAAAGCAGTACAATGCAGAGAGAATCAGTACTTTAATCTAGACACAATCAGATGAGAACATTTGCAAAGAAAACTGAAAAAAATAGATGAATTCTGAGAACATGTTGAAAGAAATTCTCCTAAGCAGAAGAAAAAATATTTTATGAATAAACTATGTATTAGAAATGGTGTTCTATAGCAAATTGTTGGGTTTTAAAAATCAAATTAGGTTTAAAAATGAGTTTTACTATAACACCATTGCTATTTTCTTTTTAAAATGAAGGTGGCTATGCTTAGACTAGCATTTCCCCTTAGGGTTTATTCGCTTTCCTTATAGCTACATGTAGCCCTAGTATTAGATACAGAGCATCATTTTGCTTTCTCTTTTTAAACAGTGAAATAAGAACTTAGAGAAAATTTAATGGATCTAGAAAAAGTGAAGGAACACACACACACACACACACACACAGTGAAAAAGTATTACTGCCTGGTTTCTAGATCATAAATGTACAGGTTTAGTCCAAGCAAAACATATTTAACTTAGCCTGTGTAATCAGCAGTGGTTATAGACAAGTTCACTGAGTAAGGATATACTTGTTTTATTCTCATTAGGGTTCTTTAAATAAATAAATGTTCAATCGAGACAGTAGCTTTGAAGGGGGTCTTCTGGACCAGTAACTCAAAGTAGTGAGAACAAATTTAAAGGTTAAGGTGACAATCTGGGGGGGACTGCAAAGGGGTAATTTTAATAGATTTTTACCCTAGGACATAGGATGATCAGGGGAGCTATTATGAAGAAAAACTATGAAAACTGAAAATTGGGTTGGTGAGGAAAAGGGCAGAAAAACTGTACCAAAGATTTTGTTTCCCCTCCCAACTCTGCACCGGCTCCTTCATCAGGGGAACAAGGTCTCTTCTATGAGAATTTCATTGGAAACCTTTTCCAATCCACCCTATGGCCCTGATCCTGTCCCTTAAGATTTCTTTTTTGTTCCTTAAACTCAAAGTACATGTGAAGGGAGCGTGATTTGAGTCCTCCAGGAGAGGGCATCTGTGGTTTGGATGTGGAGTAATTCAAAGAACACAAAATTCTCTGGGGAAAGCTTGGAGAGGTGGAAACACTGCTTTCAGAAGGGTGTAGAGCTACAGGGAGGCTATTGCAGGAAATGATAGTTTCATATATTGGAATTTCCATTAATAAAGGTTGCTTTTTATGTACTTTTGTGTGTGTATGTGTTTATGATGTTTTCTAGCCAGAATAAGTGCTAATATAACACAAATCACAAGGCTGTGCTGTTTTTATTTGTAATCACTTTATTTGGAACTCGTACAAATCTTATCACAATCCACACATACATCCATTTTGTCAAGCACATTTGTACATTCGTTGCCATCATCATTTTCCAAACATTTGCTTTCTACTTGAGTCCTTTATATTAGCTCCTCATTTTCCCCCTCTATCCCTGCTCTCCCCTCCCTCATGAGCCCTTGATAACTTACAAATTATTCCTATTTTGTCATACCTTACACTGTCCAACATCTTGTGTCACCCACTTTTCTGTTGTCCACCCCCAGAAAAAGGTTATATATAGATCCTTGCAATAGGTTCCCCCTTTCCACCCCACCCTCTCTCCACCCTCCCAGTATCGCTACTCTCACCAATGGTCCTGAAGGGGTCGTATGTTCTGGATTCCCTGTGTTTCCAGTTCTTATCTGTACCAGTGTACATCCTCTGGTCTAGCTGGATTTTTAAGGTAGAATTGGGATCATGATAGTGACTGGACAGTTTTTTTTTTTTATTATCCATCTTTTTAAAATTTTATTATTATAAAAAGACTATTGGACTGTTTTTAAAAAGTTTCTGTGATGTTTTTGAAAGGTGCATCTCACAATATTTTGTATCTAAGGATTTTCTTATTATGTTGCATGTAATATGAACAGCTCAATTCAACATACTTGTCTATAATCACCTACTTCTAATTCATTGATTTTATTAATACCATTGAATTTCTTACACAAAAGATGAATTTCAAAAACTATTCATAGGGCATATTTTAAAGAATATCCTTTTATATTTATAAAATTTTTGACAAAAAAGCCTTGGTTAACTTGAAGGCCTGTACCTTTAATTTTTACAGTGCTTATTATGTTAAATACATTGAAGCACACATTGCAGTGGCATGTTGCACAGAAAAAGTAATACAAAGCAAAAAATTTTTAAAGTGTTGTTGCAGCTCTTTTCTAACATGCAATTGATATTATGCTTTATTGTAAAAACACTGTGTGAGATGTGTATGTTTTTATGTTTATTGTTCAGGAAGCTTTTATAAGTAAGTTCTTTTAAAATAAGTGTTTGAAATTATGGATATTTAACATTGTCTCTCTTTTCCTTATGTCCTTACAGAAATTCATGATGAAGGTAAGATGTTGGACTGTCTCCTATTTAAGTGCTGTGTGTATGCTTTAAGTTTGGTTACCTGTTGTTTTATTTTTGAGGTCATAGGTGTTATTTTAAAGTTAAAATATGAAATAAGGCTCTGGCAATTTTAACTTCAAATAACTAACTCACATTTTGATTTAACAGGTTAAACATTTGTTGTCTTTGAGTCATATTTTAAAATATTAACTTTTATTTAGCCAACCTTATGAATTTCTCTCATAAATCATAGACATTTTATAGATTTCCGTTTAGAATTTTTACTCTGTGGTTTATATTTACTATTTTGTCTGTAAGTCCTCTTCTTTGAACGAGTAAATTAGGAAATGAATACACTGGGAAATTAGAAGAGGTACCGAGAAACTACAGTCTTATTAGCTACTTCAGATTAGATAAACTCTCAACCCATTTTATATCTCAATGGAAAAGCTTTTAAAAGGTACCAAAACAGAGAGCAAATGCTCTGAGAATGATTGGCGCAGGGAATGTGCGGATGTGCTTTATACAATTGATGTATGTATATGTATGGATTGTGATAAGAGTTGTATGAGCCCCTAATAAAATGTTTTAAAAAAGGATACCAAAACAAATGGGCAAGATTATGTAATGAAAAAAATATGTGGTGAAGAGAGGAAGAGCAGAGAGTGGTTACTTTAGGTCACACAGTAGAACTGTGTGTGCGTGTGCGCGTGCGCGCACCTATCACCCATATCAAAAGCCCTGATAGCATCAAGGGTAACACATTGGACTACTAATCATAAGGTCACCAGTTCAAAACCACCAACTACTCCAAGGGAGAAAGATGAGTCTTTCTATTTCTGTGGAAACCCACAAAGAGAGTTCTACTCTGTACTGTAGGATCATTATGAGTTAAAATCTACTAGATGCCAATGACTTTGTTTGTTGAGCTTGACTACCTGTATCATATAATACTTATGAGATTTTATTTTTACTATAAAACATGAGAACCAACATTTAGAGATATTTGTTATCTTTTCATAAAAGCTTAGTATAATTTAGAATTTTTAAAGTGTTGCTTCAAAAGATCCCGCTTCTGAAAGTTTCAGATTGAGATTTAAAACATAACATTGAAGGAAGTAGAGTGCTCATATATATCTATGTGATTAGTGTAGCAAAGTCTATTGTTCAGATTTTACAGAAACTAGAGTTACTTACAAACCATAAGAAGTTGATAGTTTCAAAGTCGAGACTAAACAAATGTGGCGGCGGTGACGAAGACGGCGGCTACTGGGACGGCAGTGGCGTTGAACCAGGCGGTGGGGGTTACTCGGTGCGAATGTCTGGAGCTATAACGAACTGTAACCTTCAAACGGAAGCCAAGATGGGTGAAAAGAAACCCGAGCCTCTGGACTTCGTGAAAGATTTTCAGGAGTACCTGACTCAGCAGACCCATCACGCGACCATGATCTCTGGATCAGTCAGTGGGGACAAAGAAGCGGAGGCTCTTCAGGGAGCTGGAACAGATGGTGATCAAAGTGGACTGGATCACCCATCTGAAGTTTCTCTGGACGAAAACTCAGGAATGTTAGTAGACGGGTTTGAAAGGACCTTTGATGGGAAGCTCAAGGGTCGGTACTGCAGCTACGCCAGCAAAGGGACCGCCCGGTTTATCGAGCACAGTAGAATCCACACAGCGACCGGAGCAACCTCTCCCACCATCGGAGGCACAAGCATAAAATGGTACCAATGAAAAGTACCAGGTCTTCCCTGAGCAGCAAGAAGATGTGGGGGGTTTTACAGAAGAAGACCAGCAACCTGAGCTATAGCAGAAGAGCCCTGGTCAACCTGAGCCCGCCGTCCATGGTGGTCCAGAAGCCCGACTATCTTAACGACTTCACCCACGAAATCCCACACCTTCAGACGGACGCCTATGA
The DNA here is from genome assembly GCF_050624435.1 of Tenrec ecaudatus. Taxonomy (NCBI): domain Eukaryota; kingdom Metazoa; phylum Chordata; class Mammalia; order Afrosoricida; family Tenrecidae; genus Tenrec; species Tenrec ecaudatus. Next base: position 62,022,471 of record NC_134537.1, on the reverse strand, counting down.
GCATGGTGAAAACCACACCCACGGGGGCCTCCCAAGGGACCCCCAAGAACTCCTGGTTGACAACCCTTTAAATCAGCTCTCGACTCTAGCCGGACAGTTGTCCAGCCTGCCTCCAGAAAACCAAAACCCCGGCTCCCCCGTTGTAGTGCCCTGCTCCGACGAAAAGCCTTTCATGATTCAGCAGCCCTCTGCCCAGGCCGTTGTTTCTGCCATGTCGGCAAGTATTCCTCAGAGCGCCTCGCCCACCAGCCCCGACCCTCGGCCAGGACCCGGTCAGAGGAACTACAGCCCAGTGGCAGGGCCCAGCAGTGAACCAAGTGCCCACGCGAGTACTCCCAGCCTAGGAAACAGCCAGCCCAGCACGCCGGTCCCGACCCTGCCGGCCCAGGACCCCAGCTTCTGCACCACTGCCAGCACTGTGACATGTATTTTGCCGACAATATACTGTACACTATTCACATGGGATGTCACGGATACGAAAACCCTTTTCAATGTAACATATGTGGTTGCAAATGTAAAAACAAGTATGACTTTGCCTGTCATTTGGCACGAGGTCAACATAACCAACACTGATTAACAACAATCACCCCACACCTGGGGTTGGTTTGGGGGGATTTTTTTGGTGGGAATTTTTTGTTAGTGTGTTTTCGGTCATCCCCTTAATTGCACCCAAGAGCAGGTAAGGTGTCTGCTAATTTAAAGTTTATACATTTTAATTTATAGACTATAAATTTGACAGTGGAAACAAAATCCCCCACCCCATAAAAGTCTAGCCAGGGCCATCTCTGTGTTAGAGCAGCTAGCCGGCTGGGTGTCGGGTTTCCCCTTGGTTAGCCATAGGCGAATGAGAGTCCAGTCATGCTCGTAGGAGGTATTCATGGAAATCATCCCCTACATAGATCGTCCAGGAAACTGAAACTGGTACAGACTCGTGCGATTTCAGGGCAGGGATTGCAGTTGGCTATTCTTTCTGCCCTATTTCACAACGGGAGAACAGCTACTTTTCTTATAGAAAACCTGTTGCAATTTATCTCGGGGTGTGTATAGAGTAGGTGAGTTGCCTTGAAGTTTCTCTGAATTAGAATGCTATTTAATTCACATAATTTAAGTTGAAGCAATAGTTTCATTTCAACTGATAGGGGGATAGTAAATCATTTTCACAAGGGGAAATGTAAAACGAATTGATATTTTTAAAAAGTTATGGAAACATGAAGGAAAGTTCTTAAAAGAAATGAAACCCATGACTTGACATGGAAAATGTCATCCGTTTTCTAATATATCTGAAATATTGAGCTTTTAATTCTTAAAAGACATTCCATTTCTAGCTAGATTTCATGCTGTTTCCATTGGCGTCTTCTGATATTCCAGTTTATTTGATTTCAAACCAAACCCATATGAGACGGGCCCGAGAGAAAGGGTCATCTCGGGCGATGCTCGCTCTCACCCTGTGTGCTGGACCATGTTATTGCAGCCCTCCATCCGGGGTCAGGGCATCAGGTGAGGCAGTCATTCCGCCCATTCCTTTGATGACCAAAGAGGTACAATGGAGTGTCAGCCACCTTCCTTCCCTGGGGAAGGCCAGGCCTTCCACACAGATCTGGGATGCTTCCTTTGCTTGCCTTAGCTCCTGTCGATGTTCGTTTTATGGGTCCAGGGACACATGGAGAAATGGATCTGAACAGGTGCTCACAATGGGTTCTGGTGTCCTCGTGAGAATTAGCCTCTAAGGTCAGTAGGGCTGTAGATTCAGATTGTAAAGCCGCTTTGCCATTTTACCCACCTTTATGATGAGAACACTGTGGAGACTGATTGGAATGTCATCTCAGCAGGAGACCATACAGTGGGGTGAGAAGGGTCTAAGATGCATTTACACGTGGATGTCTGTTTACAGAAATGAGAGTTGTCAATCTAGAGTCATTTTGAACAAGAGGTTTTATATTGTGTAATTAGCTTACTCTGAAGAATAGCTTGGTCAAACAATAAAAGACATTGTTACTAAAAAAAAAAAGAAGTTGATGGTTTGAGTGAGATGAGAGAGAAGAACACTTCATTGAAGGTATCTGTCAACAGGGGACAGAAAATATCTTCCAAAATGGCAAATAACTGCAGTTAACCTTTTCAGTAGAAAATAATATAATTACATTGAGAAGATAGGACATTAGTGACTACTAACTTAGATAAATTAGCTACATACTGGAATGATGGCCATGGTTGATGAAACGATGTAAGCTCCAGCAAGATACAAAATGGTTTTCTTTGCAAATATTTACAGCTTAGCTAGGTTAGAAAACTAGGTTTTGTTACCAAATCTGCATAATTTTTTAATTTAATTACCTTGTTACCATTTAATGTCATATTCCCTTGAAGGATGGAGGGACAAAGTTCCTGAAAAAGGTATCTCAAGTTCTGCCATGAGTTCTGAATCATATTAGGAAAAAAACAATAATACAAAGCAAAACCAAAATAAAACAAATAGCTTCAGGAAAATAAAACAGATGATATGGAATCTGCTAAAACCAGATGATGTTGTGTCTCAAATAATTTAATAAGGCTCTGATTTCTTTTAACTCTGAAAAAAATTAAGGGCTTATTTAATAAATTTAAATATCCTGAAAATGTTAAAATTTGTTAAAGGAAGGTCATTATGCTGCTGAATTTGATTCAACTTTCACCTTTCTATCATGATTTGCTTTGAATTTTTCTCTTTGAACATACATTGTATAACACCTCAGAACTAGATAGATGTTTTCTTATTGAGATCCCACTTCTGTTTGTTGAACTAAACAGTGATTTAACCAGTGATTAAACCAGGTAACTTTGAGTCACTTCCATATTGTGGTGATCCCAAGTGTATCAGATGAAAGTTCTCTGATGTCACAATATGACAAATGTGTACAAATAGTCGTAGGGGAGCAGGAATCTGCACCCAAATGGCAGCTTTATTTTTTTTTTTACTTTTGCTTTATTTCCACCACCCCCACCACCCTCCCCTTTAAAAATATTGTTTTGCTCTCCTTTCCTGGTTTTCTCTTATTTCCTCTTCTCATGCAACCCTTTCCCACCTCCTGTGACTCCACAAGCCTCCCAGGCATAAAGAGAGAGGCCAAGCAGATCAGCAGGCCCACCCAAGTTATTATTTTTTTAAACCAGTTTTTTATCTTTTTGCCTGAGAGCACAGATCCACCCACAGCCACATTGCCATTAAGCCAGAACTCCAGTATTCACACCCAAGCCACACCTTCATCTTTAGTTTCCCCTTCTTTTCTCTGCACATTCAGACATTTTCATTCTTCTATTTCTCCTTACCTCTCTCTTTTTTCTTTAATATTCTGCCTCTTCATTCTTTTCGGCTTTATTGGTACACACACACACACAAACACATGTATATTAATCCTCTTCTTTTGCTCTACTTACTTGTTTACATTTTTCTCCTGCCCTTCCCACTATCTCTTTCTATTCACTTTCCTTGTGAAATAGTTTACATTATATGATACCTACTAATTTTTATTACCCTTACCTATTAATTTTTATTATACTTAAAAATATATTTATTATTATTACAATATTTTTGCCTAATCATATGGTCCCTTAAAATTTATTTTAACTTTTATTTTATTCTCTCCTCCGCCCCATCCCATTTTGCATACTTACTCAATGTTTCCTTTGTTCCTGAATTCCCCAGGAATAATGTGCACTATACGATAAGTAGGGAATAATATAATAAGAATACATGATAATGATATACATATATACCACCCTAATGAAACACCTGTAAAATACATCCTTCAAATGCTCACAGAGTTGAAGAGAGAAATAGACAGTTGAACAATAATAGCAGGAGGAGTCAACACACAACTCAGAACAATTATCCAAAAAGAAACTCAATTAAGAAAAAGAGGAGTTAAACAAAATAATCAACTGTCTTGGTGTGGGAGTTACACAGTTTCACGTCAACTTGATAAATAGAATGAAGAGGTGAATTCTAACCTGTCAATCAGGTCATAGTCTCTCTTCCTCCCTGGAGGAGGGTCCTACTTTCTCTCTGCTGTGCCTTGTTGTCAAGCCAATGGAGTGACACGCTTCCACCATCACTGGATCCACAAGACTGTCTACCCACTGGACTGTGATCTTTCTGTATTAAGCATCATTTCATGTACTTCATGAAGCTGAAGATGAATTTATAGACTAGTATCAGACATATGGGCTAATATCAGATTTATGGACTTTATCTAGACTGGGCTGGGATTTTTTTCTTAATATACAGTTGTTTTCTGATATAAAGTTCTTTATTACACACATAATACTTTCTCTGGACTTGCTTCTCTAGTTAACTTGGACTAACACACTTGATCTCCAAATATATACAGAGAATTCCACCTAACACAATGTACAGTAGACATTCTTCTCCAGTTCACATGGTAAAAACGCTAGAATAGACCATATGTTAGGCCACAAAGCAAGCCTTACTAAATTAAAAATATATATACCCTGCAAGCCGTGTTCTCAGACCACAATGCTATAAAACTAGAAACATACAGTAAAAAGAACAAGACCATAAACCACATGGAGCATGAACAGCATACTACAGAAAATGAGCAATAGATCAAATAAGGGATTGAATTGAGAAATTTATTCAAACAAATAAGAATGATAACACAACATACCAAAACTTATGAGGTATATCAAATGAAGTTATTTGAGGGAAATTTATAGCAATCAATGCACACATTAAAAAAAGAGGACAAATCCAAAATCAACATCTAACACAACTCTTCCAACAACTAGAGTAAGTGAAACAATATAAATCTTCCAATAACAAGAGAAAATAAATTTTAAAGATCAAAGTAGAAATGAATAAACTGAAAATAGAAAAATAATGGAGAATATCAGCAAAACAAAAAGGTGATGCTTTGAAGGATTAGCAAAATATACTAGCAAATGTAGAAAAGGAAAAGAAAGAGACGATGCAAATATCTAGGATTAGAGATAAAAAGACGACATCACAACAGATACAAATGAAATAAGAAAGGATACCAGCACTAGGAAAGACGAGCTTGATAATCGAGGAGAATGAACAAATGACTGGACCCCATCTATGCAAATTAATGAGGACAGATGTAGAAAACTTGAACAGACCTATAACACAAGAAGAAATAGAGACAATCATCCAGAAATTTCCAACCAAGACAAAACCAAGGAAAATCTGATGAATTCACAGAGAAATTCTACTAAGTATTCAGGGAAGAGGTGTTACCGATTCTACACAGATTTTCTGGAATGCAGAATAAATGCATATTCTCGAACTCATTCTCTGAAGTAAGTTTAACTCTGATGCAAAATCCAAGCAGAGACCCAATAAATATAGAAAATTATAGACCAATATCCATGATTAATATAGATGGCAAAAGTATTCAACAAAATTCTGACCAATAGAACCCAACAAATCAAAAAAAGAATTCATCTTGGCCCAGTGGGATTCATAACAGGGATGCAAGGATGGTTCAATATTTGAAAATCTATCAATGTAATCTACCACAAAAACTAGACTAAGAACAAAACAATCAGATGACTAAATGCAAAAAATGCATTTGGCCGTATCTAACACCCATTTATGATAAAACAGTCAACAAAATAGCAATAGGAGAGAAATTTCCCAACATAATAAGGGTTATATATGAAAAAATAAGTATCAACAGGATACTCAATGGGGAAAAACTAAAAGCATTTCCCATGCGAATGCAAACCAGGCAAGGATGTCCCCATCATCACTCTTATTCGATATTATGAAGAAAGCCTTAGCCAGAGTCATTAGACGACAAAAGGAACCCAGGAAATACAGTTGGGCAAAGAACAAGTGAAAATTTCGAAAAGAGCCTACCATAAGATTGTTAGAAAAACATAAGGAAGTTGGTAAAGTAGCAAGGTACAAGATTAAGAAGCAGAAATCATTTGAATTACTATATACCAGGAAAGAGCTCTTAAAAAGACAAGTAGAAAACAATATCTTTTACAGCAGCCACACAAACAATGAAGTACTTAGGAATGAACCTTGTACATATCTACAACCATTGTGGTAAGAAACACGGCACTACCTAAAGAAACACGGCACCACCTAAAGAAACACGGCACCACCTAAAGAAGAAACACGGTACTACCTAAAGAAGAAACACGGTACTACCTAAAGAGGAAACACGGCACTACCTAAAGAAACACGGCACCACCTAAATAAACACGACACCACCTAGAGAAACACGACACCACCTAAAGAAGAAACACGGCACTACCTAAAGAAACACTGCACCACCTAAAGAGGAAACACGGCACTACCTAAAGAAACACAACACCACCTAAAGAAGAAACACGGCACTACCTAAAGAAACACGGCACCACCTAAAGAAGAAACACGGCACTACCTAAAGAAACACGGCACCACCTAAAGAAGAAACACGACACCACCTAAAGAAACACGGCACCACCTAAGGAAACACAGCACTACCTAAAAAAACACGGCACCACCTAAAGAAACACGGCACTACCTAAAGAAGAAACATGGCACTATCTAAAGAAACACGGCACCACCTAAAGAAGAAACACGGCACTACCTAAAGAAACACGGCACCACCTAAAGAAACACAGCACCACCTAAAGAAACAGGGCACCACCTAAAGAAACACGGCACCACCTAAAGAAACACGACACCACCTAAAGAAACACGACACCACCTAAAGAAGAAACACGGCACTACCTAAAGAAACACGGCACCACCTAAAGAGGAAACACGGCACTACCTAAAGAAACACAACACAACCTAAAGAAGAAACACGGCACCACCTAAAGAAGAAACACGGCACTACCTAAAGAAACACGGCACCACCTAAAGAGGAAACACGGCACTACCTAAAGAAACACAACACAACCTAAAGAAGAAACACGGCACCACCTAAAGAAACACGGCACCACCTATGGAAACACGGCACCACCTAAAGAGGAAACACGGCACCACCAAAAGAAACAGGGCACCACCTAAAGAAACACGGCACTACCTAAAGAAGAAACACGGCACCACCTAAAGAAACACGGCACCACCTAAAGAAACACGGCACCACCTAAAGAAACACGGCACCACCTAAAGAAACACGGCACCACCTAAAGAAACACGGCACCACCTAAAGAAACACGGCACCACCTAAAGAAACACGGCACCACCTAAAGAAACACGGCACCACCTAAAGAAACACCGCACCACCTAAAGAAACACGGCACCACCTAAAGAAACACCGCACCACCTAAAGAAACACGGCACTACCTAAAGGAGAAACACGGCACCACCTAAAGAAACACGGCACCACCTAAAGAAACACGGCACCACCTAAAGAAACACGGCACAACCTAAAGAAACACGGCACCACCTAAAGAAACACGGCACCACCTAAAGAAACACGGCACCACCTAAAGAAACACGGCACCACCTAAAGAAACACGGCACCACCTAAAGAAACACGACACCACCTAAAGAAGAAACACGGCACTACCTAAAGAAACACGGCACCACCTAAAGAAACACGGCACCACCTAAAGAAACACGGCACTACCTAAAGAAGAAACACGGCACCACCTAAAGAAACACGGCACCACCTAAAGAAACACGGCACCACCTAAAGAGGAAACACGGCACCACCAAAAGAAACACGGCACCACCTAAAGAAACAAGGCACCACCTAAAGAAACACGCCACCACCAAAAGAAACACGGCACCACCTAAAGAAACACGGCACCACCTAAAGAAACACGGCACCACCTAAAGAGGAAACACGGCACCACCAAAAGAAACAGGGCACCACCTAAAGAAACACGGCACTACCTAAAGAAGAAACACGGCACCACCTAAAGAAACACGGCACCACCTAAGGAAACACGGCACCACCTAAAGAAACAGGGCACCACCTAAAGAAACACGGCACTACCTAAAGAAGAAACACGGCACCACCTAAAGAAACACGGCACCACCTAAAGAAACACGGCACTACCTAAAGAAACACGGCACTACCTAAAGAAGAAACACGGCACCACCTAAAGAAACACGACACCACCTAAAGAAACATGACACCACCTAAAGAAGAAACACGGCACTACCTAAAGGAACACGGCACCACCTAAAGAGGAAACACGGCACTACCTAAAGAAACACAACACCACCTAAAGAAGAAACACGGCACCACCTAAAGAAACACGGCAACACCTAAAGAAACACGGCACCATCTAAAGAGGAAACACGGCACCACCAAAAGAAACACGGCACCACCTAAAGAAACACGGCACCACCTAAAGAAACACGGCACCACCTAAAGAAACACGGCACCACCTAAAGAAGAAACACGGCACCACCTAAAGAAACACAACACCACCTAAAGAGGAAACACGGCACCACCAAAAGAAACAGGGCACCACCTAAAGAAACACGACACCACCTAAAGAAACACGGCACCACCTAAAGAAACACGGCACCACCTAAAGAGGAAACACGGCACCACCTAAAGAAACACGGCACCACCTAAAGAGGAAACACGGCACCACCAAAAGAAACACGGCACCACCTAAAGAGGAAACACGGCACCACCTAAAGAGGAAACACGGCACCACCTAAAGAGGAAACATGGCACCACCTAAAGAGGAAACACGGCACCACCTAAAGAGGAAACACGGCACCACCTAAAGAGGAAACAAGGCACCACCTAAAGAGGAAACACGGCACCACCTAAAGAGGAAACACGGCACCACCTAAAGAAACACGGCACCTCCTAAAGAAGAAACACGGCACCACCTAAAGAAACACGGCACCACCTAAAGAGGAAACACGGCACCACCTAAAGAAACACGGCACCACCTAAAGAGGAAACACGGCACCACCTAAAGAAACACGGCACCACCTAAAGAAACACGGCACCACCTAAAGAGGAAACACGGCACCACCAAAAGAGGAAACATGGCACCACCTAAAGAGGAAACACGGCACCACCTAAAGAGGAAACACGGCACCACCTAAAGAGGAAACAAGGCACCACCTAAAGAGGAAACACGGCACCACCTAAAGAGGAAACACGGCACCACCTAGAGAGGAAACATGGCACCACCTAAAGAGGAAACACGGCACCACCTAAAGAGGAAACACGGCACCACCTAAAGAGGAAACAAGGCACCACCTAAAGAGGAAACACGGCACCACCTAAAGAGGAAACACGGCACCACCTAAAGAAACACGGCACCTCCTAAAGAAGAAACACGGCACCACCTAAAGAAACACGGCACCACCTAAAGAGGAAACACGGCACCACCTAAAGAAACACGGCACCACCTAAAGAGGAAACACGGCACCACCTAAAGAAACACGGCACCACCTAAAGAAACACGGCACCACCTAAAGAGGAAACACGGCACCACCAAAAGAAACAGGGCACCACCTAAAGAAACACGGCACTACCTAAAGAAGAAACACGGCACCACCTAAAGAATCACGGCACCACCTAAAGAAACACGGCACTACCTAAAGAAGAAACACGGCACCACCTAAAGAAACACGGCACCACCTAAAGAAACACGGCACCACCTAAAGAAACACGGCACCACCTAAAGAAACACGGCACCACCTAAAGAAACACAACACCACCTAAAGAGGAAACACGGCACCACCAAAAGAAACAGGGCACCACCTAAAGAAACACGACACCACCTAAAGAAACACGGCACCACCTAAAGAAACACGGCACCACCTAAAGAGGAAACACGGCACCACCTAAAGAAACACGGCACCACCTAAAGAGGAAACACGGCACCACCAAAAGAAACACGGCACCACCTAAAGAGGAAACACGGCACCACCTAAAGAGGAAACACGGCACCACCTAAAGAGGAAACATGGCACCACCTAAAGAGGAAACACGGCACCACCTAAAGAGGAAACACGGCACCACCTAAAGAGGAAACAAGGCACCACCTAAAGAGGAAACACGGCACCACCTAAAGAGGAAACACGGCACCACCTAAAGAAACACGGCACCTCCTAAAGAAGAAACACGGCACCACCTAAAGAAACACGGCACCACCTAAAGAGGAAACACGGCACCACCTAAAGAAACACGGCACCACCTAAAGAGGAAACACGGCACCACCTAAAGAAACACGGCACCACCTAAAGAAACACGGCACCACCTAAAGAGGAAACACGGCACCACCAAAAGAGGAAACATGGCACCACCTAAAGAGGAAACACGGCACCACCTAAAGAGGAAACACGGCACCACCTAAAGAGGAAACAAGGCACCACCTAAAGAGGAAACACGGCACCACCTAAAGAGGAAACACGGCACCACCTAAAGAGGAAACATGGCACCACCTAAAGAGGAAACACGGCACCACCTAAAGAGGAAACACGGCACCACCTAAAGAGGAAACAAGGCACCACCTAAAGAGGAAACACGGCACCACCTAAAGAGGAAACACGGCACCACCTAAAGAAACACGGCACCTCCTAAAGAAGAAACACGGCACCACCTAAAGAAACACGGCACCACCTAAAGAGGAAACACGGCACCACCTAAAGAAACACGGCACCACCTAAAGAGGAAACACGGCACCACCTAAAGAAACACGGCACCACCTAAAGAAACACGGCACCACCTAAAGAGGAAACACGGCACCACCAAAAGAAACAGGGCACCACCTAAAGAAACACGGCACTACCTAAAGAAGAAACACGGCACCACCTAAAGAAACACGGCACCACCTAAAGAAACACGGCACTACCTAAAGAAGAAACACGGCACCACCTAAAGAAACACGGCACCACCTAAAGAAACACGGCACCACCTAAAGAAACACGGCACCACCTAAAGAAACACTGCACCACCTAAAGAAACACGGCACCACCTAAAGAAACACGGCACCACCTAAAGAAACTCGGCACCACCTAAAGAAACACGGCACCACCTAAAGAAACACGGCACCACCTAAAGAAACACGGCACCACCTAAAGAAACACGGCACCACCTAAAGAAGAAACACGGCACCACCTAAAGAAACACGACACCACCTAAAGAAACACAACACCACCTAAAGAAGAAACACGGCACTACCTAAAGAAACACGGCACCACCTAAAGAGGAAACACGGCACTACCTAAAGAAACACAACACCACCTAAAGAAGAAACACGGCACCACCTAAAGAAACACGGCACCACCTAAAGAAACACGGCACCACCAAAAGAAACAGGGCACTACCTAAAGAAACACGGCACTACCAAAAGAAGAAACACGGCACCACCTAAAGAAACATGGCACCACCTAAAGAGGAAACCCGGCACCACCTAAGGAAACACGGCACCACCTAAAGAGGAAACACGGCACCACCAAAAGAAACAGGGCACCACCTAAAGAAACACGGCACCACCTAAAGAAACACGGCACCACCTAAAGAAACACGGCACCACCTAAAGAAACACGGCACCACCTAAAGAAACACGGAACCACCTAAAGAGGAAACACGGCATCACCAAAAGAAACAGGGCACCACCTAAAGAAACACAGCACTACCTAAAGAAGAAACACGGCACCACCTAAAGAAACACGGCACTACATAAAGAAGAAACACGGCACCACCTAAAGAAACACGGCACCACCTAAAGAGGAAACACGGCACCACCTAAAGAAACACAACACCACCTAAAGAAACAGGGCACCACCTAAAGAAACACGGCACTACATAAAGAAGAAACACGGCACCACCTAAAGAAACACGGCACCACCTAAGGAAACACGGCACCACCTAAAGAAACAGGGCACCACCTAAAGAAACACGGCACTACCTAAAGAAGAAACACGGCACCACCTAAAGAAACACGGCACCACCTAAAGAAACACGGCACTACTTAAAGAAGAAACACGGCACCACCTAAAGAAACACGGCACCACCTAAAGAAACAGGGCACCACCTAAAAAAACACGGCACCACCTAAAGAAACACGACACCACCTAAAGAAACACGACACCACCTAAAGAAGAAACACGGCACTACCTAAAGAAACACGGCACCACCTAAAGAGGAAACACGGCACTACCTAAAGAAACACAACACCACCTAAAGAAGAAACACGGCACCACCTAAAGAAACACAACACCACCTAAAGAAGAAACACGGCACCACCTAAAGAGGAAACACGGCACCACCAAAAGAAACAGGGCACCACCTAAAGAAACACGGCACTACCTAAAGAAGAAACACGGCACCACCTAAAGAAACACGGCACCATCTAAAGAGGAAACACGGCACCACCTAAAGAAACACGGCACCACCTAAAGAGGAAACACGGCACCACCAAATGAAACAGGGCACCACCTAAAGAAACACGGCACCACCTAAAGAGGAAACACGGCACCACCAAAAGAAACAGGGCACCACCTAAAGAAACACGGCACTACCTAAAGAAGAAACACGGCACCACCTAAAGAAACACGGCACCACCTAAAGAAACACGGCACCACCTAAAGAAACACGGCACCACCTAAAGAAACACGGCACTACCTAAAGAAGAAACACGGCACCACCTAAAGAAACACGGCACCAACAAAAGAAACAGGGCACCACCTAAAGAAACACGGCACTACCTAAAGAAACACGGCACCACCTAAAGAGGAAACACGGCACCACCAAAAGAAACAGGGCACCACCTAAAGAAACACGGCACTACCTAAAGAAGAAACACGGCACCACCTAAAGAAACACGGCACCACCTAAAGAAACACGGCACCACCTAAAGAAACAGGGCACCACCTAAAGAAACACGGCACTACCTAGAGAGGAAACACGGCACCACTTAAAGAGGAAACACGGCACCACCAAAAGAAACAGGGCACCACCTAAAGAAACACGGCACTACCTAAAGAAGAAACACGGCACCACCTAAAGAAACACGGCACCACCTAAAGAAACACGGCACCACCTAAAGAAACACGGCACCACCAAAAGAAACACTGCACCACCTAAAGAAACACGGCACCACCTAAAGAAACACGGCACCACCTAAAGAAACACGGCACCACCTAAAGAAACACGGCACCACCTAAAGAAACACGGCACCACCTAAAGAAACACGGCACCACCTAAAGAAACACGGCACCACCTAAAGAAACACGGCACCACCTAAAGAAACACAACACCACCTAAAGAAACACAACACCACCTAAAGAAGAAACACGGCACTACCTAAAGAAACACGGCACCACCTAAAGAGGAAACAAGGCACTACCTAAAGAAACACAACACTACCTAAAGAAGAAACACGGCACCACCTAAAGAAACACGGCACCACCTAAAGAGGAAACACGGCACCACCTAAAGAAACACGGCACCACCAAAAGAAACACGGCACCACCTAAAGAAACACGGCACCACCGAAAGAAACACAACACCACCTAAAGAAACAGGGCACCACCTAAAAAAACACGGCACCACCTAAAGAAACACGACACCACCTAAAGAAACACGACACCACCTAAAGAAGAAACACGGCACTACCTAAAGAAACACGGCACCACCTAAAGAGGAAACACGGCACTACCTAAAGAAACACAACACCACCTAAAGAAGAAACACGGCACCACCTAAAGAAACACAACACCACCTAAAGAAGAAACACGGCACCACCTAAAGAGGAAACACGGCACCACCAAAAGAAACAGGGCACCACCTAAAGAAACACGGCACTACCTAAAGAATAAACACGGCACCACCTAAAGAAACACGGCACCACCTAAAGAAACACGGCACCACCTAAAGAAACACGGCACCACCTAAAGAAACACGGCACCACCTAAAGAAACACGGCACCACCTAAAGAAACACGGCACCACCTAAAGAAACACGGCACCACCTAAAGAAACACGGCACCACCTAAAGAAGAAACACGGCACCACCTAAAGAAACACGACACCACCTAAAGAAACACAACCCCACCTAAAGAAGAAACACGGCACTACCTAAAGAAACACGGCACCACCTAAAGAGGAAACACGGCACTACCTAAAGAAACACAACACCACCTAAAGAAGAAACACGGCACCACCTAAAGAAACACGGCACCACCTAAAGAAACACGGCACCACCTAAAGAGGAAACACGGCACCACCAAAAGAAACAGGGCACCACCTAAAGAAACACGGCACTACCTAAAGAAGAAACACGGCACCACCTAAAGAAACACGGCACCACCTAAAGAGGAAACCCGGCACCACCTAAAGAAACACGGCACCACCCAAAGAGGAAACACGGCACCACCAAAAGAAACAGGGCACCACCTAAAGAAACACGGCACCACTTAAAGAGGAAACACGGCACCACCAAAAGAAACAGGGCACCACCTAAAGAAACACGGCACTACCTAAAGAAGAAACACGGCACCACCTAAAGAAACACGGCACCACCTAAAGAAACACGGCACCACCTAAAGAAACACGGCACCACCTAAAGAAACACGGCACCACCTAAAGAAACACGGCACCACCTAAAGAAAAAACACGGCACCACCTAAAGAAACACGGCACCACCTAAAGAAGAAACACGGCACCACCTAAAGAAACACGACACCACCTAAAGAAACACAACCCCACCTAAAGAAGAAACACGGCACTACCTAAAGAAACACGGCACCACCTAAAGAGGAAACACGGCACTACCTAAAGAAACACAACACCACCTAAAGAAGAAACACGGCACCACCTAAAGAAACACGGCACCACCTAAAGAAACACGGCACCACCTAAAGAGGAAACACGGCACCACCAAAAGAAACAGGGCACCACCTAAAGAAACACGGCACTACCTAAAGAAGAAACACGGCACCACCTAAAGAAACACGGCACCACCTAAAGAGGAAACCCGGCACCACCTAAAGAAACACGGCACCACCCAAAGAGGAAACACGGCACCACCAAAAGAAACAGGGCACCACCTAAAGAAACACGGCACCACTTAAAGAGGAAACACGGCACCACCAAAAGAAACAGGGCACCACCTAAAGAAACACGGCACTACCTGAAGAAGAAACACGGCACCACCTAAAGAAACACGGCACCACCTAAAGAAACACGGCACCACCTAAAGAAACACGGCACCACCTAAAGAAACACGGCACCACCTAAAGAAAAAACACGGCACCACCTAAAGAAACACGACACCACCTAAAGAAACACAACACCACCTAAAGAAGAAACACGGCACTACCTAAAGAAACACGGCACCACCTAAAGAGGAAACACGGCACTACCTAAAGAAACACAACACCACCTAAAGAAGAAACACGGCACCACCTAAAGAAACACGGCAACACCTAAAGAAACACGGCACCATCTAAAGAGGAAACACGGCACCACCAAAAGAAACAGGGCACCACCTAAAGAAACACGGCACTACCTAAAGAAGAAACACGGCACCACCTAAAGAAACACTGCACCACCTAAAGAGGAAACACGGCACCACCAAAAGAAACAGGGCACCACCTAAAGAAACACGGCACTACCTAAAGAAGAAACACGGCACCACCAAAAGAAACAGGGCACCACCTAAAGAAACACGGCACCACCTAAAGAAACAGGGCACCACCTAAAGAAACACGGCACTACCTAGAGAGGAAACACGGCACCACCTAAAGAAACACGGCACCACCTAAAGAAACACTGCACCACCTAAAGAAACACGGCACTACCTAAAGAAGAAACACGGCACCACCTAAAGAAACACGGCACCACCTAAAGAAACACGGCACCACCTAAAGAAACACGGCACCACCAAAAGAAACACTGCACCACCTAAAGAAACACGGCACCACCTAAAGAAACACGGCACCACCTAAAGAAACACGGCACCACCTAAAGAAACACGGCACCACCTAAAGAAACACGGCACCACCTAAAGAAACACGGCACCACCTAAAGAAACACGGCACCACCTAAAGAAACACAACACCACCTAAAGAAGAAACACGGCACTACCTAAAGAAACACGGCACCACCTAAAGAGGAAACAAGGCACTACCTAAAGAAACACAACACTACCTAAAGAAGAAACACGGCACCACCTAAAGAAACACGGCACCACCTAAAGAGGAAACACGGCACCACCTAAAGAAACACGGCACCACCAAAAGAAACACGGCACCACCTAAAGAAACACGGCACCACCGAAAGAAACACAACACCACCTAAAGAAACAGGGCACCACCTAAAAAAACACGGCACCACCTAAAGAAACACGACACCACCTAAAGAAACACGACACCACCTAAAGAAGAAACACGGCACTACCTAAAGAAACACGGCACCACCTAAAGAGGAAACACGGCACTACCTAAAGAAACACAACACCACCTAAAGAAGAAACACGGCACCACCTAAAGAAACACAACACCACCTAAAGAAGAAACACGGCACCACCTAAAGAGGAAACACGGCACCACCAAAAGAAACAGGGCACCACCTAAAGAAACACGGCACTACCTAAAGAAGAAACACGGCACCACCTAAAGAAACACGGCACCACCTAAAGAAACACGGCACCACCTAAAGAAACACGGCACCACCTAAAGAAACACGGCACCACCTAAAGAAACACGGCACCACCTAAAGAAACACGGCACCACCTAAAGAAACACGGCACCACCTAAAGAAACACGGCACCACCTAAAGAAGAAACACGGCACCACCTAAAGAAACACGACACCACCTAAAGAAACACAACCCCACCTAAAGAAGAAACACGGCACTACCTAAAGAAACACGGCACCACCTAAAGAGGAAACACGGCACTACCTAAAGAAACACAACACCACCTAAAGAAGAAACACGGCACCACCTAAAGAAACACGGCACCACCTAAAGAAACACGGCACCACCTAAAGAGGAAACACGGCACCACCAAAAGAAACAGGGCACCACCTAAAGAAACACGGCACTACCTAAAGAAGAAACACGGCACCACCTAAAGAAACACGGCACCACCTAAAGAGGAAACCCGGCACCACCTAAAGAAACACGGCACCACCCAAAGAGGAAACACGGCACCACCAAAAGAAACAGGGCACCACCTAAAGAAACACGGCACCACTTAAAGAGGAAACACGGCACCACCAAAAGAAACAGGGCACCACCTAAAGAAACACGGCACTACCTAAAGAAGAAACACGGCACCACCTAAAGAAACACGGCACCACCTAAAGAAACACGGCACCACCTAAAGAAACACGGCACCACCTAAAGAAACACGGCACCACCTAAAGAAACACGGCACCACCTAAAGAAAAAACACGGCACCACCTAAAGAAACACGGCACCACCTAAAGAAGAAACACGGCACCACCTAAAGAAACACGACACCACCTAAAGAAACACAACCCCACCTAAAGAAGAAACACGGCACTACCTAAAGAAACACGGCACCACCTAAAGAGGAAACACGGCACTACCTAAAGAAACACAACACCACCTAAAGAAGAAACACGGCACCACCTAAAGAAACACGGCACCACCTAAAGAAACACGGCACCACCTAAAGAGGAAACACGGCACCACCAAAAGAAACAGGGCACCACCTAAAGAAACACGGCACTACCTAAAGAAGAAACACGGCACCACCTAAAGAAACACGGCACCACCTAAAGAGGAAACCCGGCACCACCTAAAGAAACACGGCACCACCCAAAGAGGAAACACGGCACCACCAAAAGAAACAGGGCACCACCTAAAGAAACACGGCACCACTTAAAGAGGAAACACGGCACCACCAAAAGAAACAGGGCACCACCTAAAGAAACACGGCACTACCTAAAGAAGAAACACGGCACCACCTAAAGAAACACGGCACCACCTAAAGAAACACGGCACCACCTAAAGAAACACGGCACCACCTAAAGAAACACGGCACCACCTAAAGAAACACGGCACCACCTAAAGAAAAAACACGGCACCACCTAAAGAAACACGACACCACCTAAAGAAACACAACACCACCTAAAGAAGAAACACGGCACTACCTAAAGAAACACGGCACCACCTAAAGAGGAAACACGGCACTACCTAAAGAAACACAACACCACCTAAAGAAGAAACACGGCACCACCTAAAGAAACACGGCAACACCTAAAGAAACACGGCACCATCTAAAGAGGAAACACGGCACCACCAAAAGAAACAGGGCACCACCTAAAGAAACACGGCACTACCTAAAGAAGAAACACGGCACCACCTAAAGAAACACTGCACCACCTAAAGAGGAAACACGGCACCACCAAAAGAAACAGGGCACCACGTAAAGAAACACGGCACCACCTAAAGAGGAAACACGGCACCACCAAAAGAAACAGGGCACCACCTAAAGAAACACGGCACTACCTAAAGAAGAAACACGGCACCACCTAAAGAAACACGGCACCACCTAAAGAAACACGGCACCACATAAAGAAACAGGGCACCACCTAAAGAAACACGGCACTACCTAAAGAAGAAACACGGCACCACCTAAAGAAACACGGCACCACCTAAAGAAACACGGCACCACCTAAAGAAACACGGCACTACCTAAAGAAGAAACACGGCACCACCTAAAGAAACACGGCACCACCTAAAGAAACACGGCACCACCTAAAGAAACACGGCACCACCTAAAGAAACACGGCACCACCTAAAGAAACACGGCACCACCTAAAGAAACACGGCACCACCTAAAGAAACACGGCACCACCTAAAGAAACACGGCACCACCTAAAGAAACAGGGCACCACCCAAAGAAACACGGCACCACCTAAAGAAGAAACACGGCACCACCTAAAGAAACACGACACCACCTAAAGAAACACAACACCACCTAAAGAAGAAACACGGCACTACCTAAAGAAACACGGCACCACCTAAAGAGGAAACACAGCACTACCTAAAGAAACACAACACTACCTAAAGAAGAAACACGGCACCACCTAAAGAAAAACGGCACCACCTAAAGAAACACGGCACCACCTAAAGAAACACGGCACTACCTAAAGAAGAAACACGGCACCACCGAAAGAAACACAACACCACCTAAAGAAACAGGGCACCACCTAAAAAAACACGGCACCACCTAAAGAAACACGACACCACCTAAAGAAACACGACACCACCTAAAGAAGAAACACGGCACTACCTAAAGAAACACGGCACCACCTAAAGAGGAAACGCGGCACTACCTAAAGAAACACAACATCACCTAAAGAAGAAACACGGCACCACCTAAAGAGGAAACACGGCACCACCAAAAGAAACAGGGCACCACCTAAAGAAACACGGCACTACCTAAAGAAGAAACACGGCACCACCTAAAGAAACACGGCACCACCTAAAGAGGAAACACGGCACCACCTAAAGAAACACGGCACCACCTAAAGAAACACGGCACCACCTAAAGAGGAAACACGGCACCACCAAAAGAAACAGGGCACCACCTAAAGAAACACGGCACTACCTAAAGAAGAAACACGGCACCACCTAAAGAAACACGGCACCACCTAAAGAGGAAACACGGCACCACCTAAAGAAACACGGCACCACCTAAAGAAACACGGCACCACCTAAAAAAACACGGCACCACCTAAAGAAACACGACACCACCTAAAGAAGAAACACGGCACTACCTAAAGAAACACGGCACCACCTAAAGAAACACGGCACCACCTAAAGAGGAAACACGGCACCACCAAAAGAAACAGGGCACCACCTAAAGAAACACGGCACTACCTAAAGAAGAAACACGGCACCACCTAAAGAAACACGGCACCACCTAAAGAAACACGGCACCACCTAAAGAAACAGGGCACCACCTAAAGAAACACGGCACTACCTAAAGAAGAAACACGGCACCACCTAAAGAAACACGGCACCACCTAAAGAAACACGGCACCACCTAAAGAAACACGGCATTACCTAAAGAAGAAACACGGCACCACCTAAAGAAACACGGCACCACCTAAAGAAACACGGCACCACCTAAAGAAACACGGCACCACCTAAAGAAACACTGCACCACCTAAAGAAACACGGCACCACCTAAAGAAACACGGCACCACCTAAAGAAACACGGCACCACCTAAAGAAACACGGCACCACCTAAAGAAGAAACACGGCACCACCTAAAGAAACACGACACCACCTAAAGAAACACAACACCACCTAAAGAAGAAACACGGCACTACCTAAAGAAACACGGCACCACCTAAAGAGGAAACACGGCACTACCTAAAGAAACACAACACCACCTAAAGAAGAAACACGGCACCACCTAAAGAAACACGGCACCACCTAAAGAAACACGGCACCACCTAAAGAGGAAACACGGCACCACCAAAAGAAACAGGGCACCACCTAAAGAAACACGGCACTACCTAAAGAAGAAACACGGCACCACCTAAAGAAACACGGCACCACCTAAAGAGGAAACCCGGCACCACCTAAAGAAACACGGCACCACCTAAAGAGGAAACACGGCACCACCAAAAGAAACAGGGCACCACCTAAAGAAACACGGCACTACCTAAAGAAGAAACACGGCACCACCTAAAGAAACACGGCACCACCTAAAGAAACACGGCACCACCTAAAGAGGAAAACGGCACCACCAAAAGAAACACGGCACCACCTAAAGAAACACGGCACCACCTAAAGAAGAAACACGGCACACCTAAAGAAGAAACACGGCACCAACTAAAGAAACACGGCACCACCTAAAGAAACACGGCACCACCTAAAGAAACACGGCACCACCTAAAGAAACACGGCACTACCTAAAGAAGAAACATGGCACCACCTAAAGAAACACGACACCACCTAAAGAAACACAGCACTACCTAAAGAAACAGGGCACTACCTAAAGAAACACGGCACCACCTAAAGAAACACAGCACTACCTAAAGAAGCTGGGAAGGTGGGTCCCATATGATACAGCAAGGTTTCTGCTGGGCATATACCCCAAAGAAGTAAGCTACACATCATAAAGAGAGCTATGCTCATTCAGACCCTTAGCAACACAGTTCAAAATATCAAGAAGCTTGAAACTGCTAAATAGTAGAATTGAATAAAATTTAAAAATGTAGCCTCCGGTATATACATGCAGTGGAATATTATTCATCCTTCAAAAAGTGTGAAAAAACCGTGAAACATCTTGTGATATGGGTGAATCTTGAAATCAATACACTCAGCAAAATTAATCACAAAAGGATTAATATTGTACAAGAACACTGCTAAAAGTGTAAATACCAAGACAAAGGCAGGCATTTGTTCTCAGATCGTGTAATCTTTTAATCCAGTTTCCCAAACACCAGACTGTGTGCATGCCTAATTCGCATGATCCACATATGACTCCCATATTTGTTCACCTTAATGACCACTTCAGTAGAGGCGGTCTTTTCTCCTGTTGGAGGCAAAAGAAGAAGACCCATCAGTTCCTTCTGTATAGCACTGTTCTAGAGTCACTCCAAATCAACAGATACTCCTACAAGGATTTTTAGTAAACCTTAATTGAAGTCCAAAGTGGAACAGGGTAGACAGGGGAGGCAGAGCTGGCTTTGAATAGGTTGCTATGCCTTTTTCCATGGGTAGTCCAGGTGCAACAGCGTTCCATTGAGAAGAAACTTGAGTATTTTTATATACCACGCTAAAGAAAATGCACCTGACAATATGTTCCTAATTGGGTACTTTTGGCCTAGTTTCTATATCACCCTTGGTGACCCTGCTTGTGTGCTATAGACAAACGGGCTGTTGGACACTGCCCTTTTGAGGTACGCAACATTCTTCAGAGGCCACGCTGGGATACCCCACCAAGTAAACTGGATTTTATCTTAAACTCACCTGTAACAGATGAAAGGAATTGAATTAGTCCCTTGGTCTTATGACTGAAGTGCCATGAGCTAGAGAGAATTCACTGGAGGCTTAATCCAAGTGGGGACCCTGCAAGTGGATTTACACATTCACTGTCATCCATGATTGACTACTATCCCAAGGTTAGAGATTTGTAGGTCAATGGATCTCTTATCGTATGCGCTCTTGTATAAGCTGAGTTTTTTGGCACATTTTTTGAAGCAAAATTAGGTGCCTTGGCTGATATTCAGGTTGGCTTATACTGAAGTACATACAGTATATTGAGTGGTGCTACCATATATTTGCTATTTTCATGCTCTCTTTACTTTCTTACGTTTTTATGATGTCTTAATCTGACAGGTATGGCACTGCCTGTGTGAATTTCCTTTTGAGCGCTCTGCCTATCTCCATATCTTATATAAATTGTATAAATAATGTCCAGTCACTTGAGGTTTTGATTGGTACAGGTCAACTATTTTGTCCAAATATCTGTTCTCTACATTTATACTTTCCTAAATGACATTTGAAATCCTATAAAACTTGATAAACGAATGAAACCCTCAATAGAATTCCCATCTTCTTCACAGGAGCTATCAAGACAGCGTCCTGGCCCAGTCCAACTCAAGGTCATAAGTCCAATGCTTGTTCATAAGCCCCTCTTCAGACTTACAGGCCCACATTCTGGGAATGCAGAATGAATGTAAACTGGGAAGCAGGAAAATCACAGGCTAGTGTGTGCAGAGTTATATAGATCCAAAGTTGGTAGAAACATGGCAGGACACCAACAGCTGTTAGGTCAGTGGCAGCATCCCACCAAGTAGGAAAGTGGAGGAACAGAGAGAAATATTGTCTCTATTGGTTCTTCTTGCTGTTATTCACACAGCTTATGATATCAAGAATGTGTCCTCAGGCTGACACTTAACAGGTTTGACTCCACCCCTAACCAGCAGTGTCTCTTTGACATAATCCTTCAGTAACACAGTGAAGAAATCAAATAGTGTGAGTTGTCAGAAAGAATGGTGCCTGGGGTCTTACAGACGTGGCTTACAACAAGCAGCCATCCAAATGAGGTGAGGAGGGGTAGGTTCACATGGAAGACTTATACCAGCCTGTGTGATCCAAGGATTATGAATAATAAAGCCAAATCATAAATAATAAAACCAAATATGGAGGAGGGAATGATCTTAAATTCTAAACACCCACTTCAGAAGGCTCTGGATGACACTGAAAGCTGAAACCCCTTGGAGGGTCCCACATGGGTTAAGCTTCTGGTGAATCCCTTCGGACTATTGTGAATAGCCTTTCTCTCAGACAGAGTGCACTGGAAAGTGGACTAATGCAGATGTTGCTAAATTTAAGTTGAACATCTTACCTTTTGACCCATGTTAAAATTGTCCTAGTTTTCATAAATTTGTGTTTATCTTTTCAAATGATGTTTTCCTCTGTGTTATATGCTGTTATTGTTTTGTGTGTGTGTTTTTGTGTGTGCACATATATGCACATGTATTTTCTCTATATGAAACCTAGGATAGGTAAACATATAGAGACAGTAACTAGATTAATAACTTCTTGGGATTATGGAAGTAGAGGTGGTGGTGGGGAAATGGGAGCTAATAACAATGAGTACATGGAAGAAGAAAATGTTCTAAAATTGGTGGCATTTACGTGTACATGGCTATTTTAATATGTTTAATGATTTAACTGTGTGATATGTAGATCATATATCAATAAAACTATTAAAAAATTTTAAAAACACTAATGCAGAAACACCTATTCAGTTAATTCTCTAATTGTACATTTCTAAACAAGATTCTGGGAAGCTAGAGGCCCAGGAATGGAACACCTAAAAATACTAAGTTGGTACTAAAATAATTTGTAAGCAGTGTGTACTCTAGGCTGTTTTTTTCTGCTTAACTTTCATGTGGTTGTTTTAGACACCTGTTCAATGTTACTCCTGCTCATCATCTCAGTAATAAGAAAGCCAAACCCACATATAGAAATAAATATTTTATAAACAATATTTAAAAAATCAAGTTGTACATCTTATTAAATCGTGTTTGGCTCTACTATAGCAAAAATATTTAGATTTATTTTAAGAGTTTAGATTTTTTTCTCATAAATGAGAAACAATTATTTAATATAAACCATCATAATAACCGATTGTTGTTGAGTCAATGCTGACTCATTGTAATGGTGTGTGTATCAAACTAGAACTATATTCCATAGAGTTTCCAATGACTATAAGCTCAAATGTAGGGTGCCAGGCCTTTCTTCTGAGACACTCTGGTTATACTCAGACTTTTCAGTTGCAGCTAAATGTATTTAATGACCCGGGGACTCTGGGTATTCTATAGATAATTACAGTAGTCCCACAGACTATTCTATAGGCTCCTGGTGCTGCTGAAGACCATAAAAAAGAACTGGTGAAGTTCATTAAGAGAGGATAACAGCAGTACACTGGCAGCTTGCATTTCCCAGGTGAGGTCAAACCTACATCACATTTGGGGATTAGCTGTAAAGGCATGTAAGTCCAGACAATGCTTTTACTAAGTCATCATCTTTCATGTAGTTGGAAGTGTTCAGTAAAATGATATGATTTTAATGATATGATTTTTAAATCTCCCTTTTATTTGCTACTAGAATAAAAATATTTGGAAAGAAATTGCTTGAGGATCAGTAAATATTCCTGGAACGAATGACTAGAGTTTTCAGGGCAAACTCTCACTTTCAAGACAGAGGAATACAGTCTGGGAGCTTTTTGTATAATGTCCTCTGCATTTGTACTGTGCCTTGCATACCAAAAATTTAAATGAATAGTAAAGAGTGTGTTATTTATGTGCTATTCTTTACTAGAGAATTAATGTAAATATTTAACATATAGTTAGCATTAATGTGAATGGAAAGTTTATGTGTGTTTTTTACAAATTAATTTTCTGGTTTCACTGTAATTTGGTGGAATTAAAAGCATTTATTTTGTGTGTTCTTGATGCCAATGGACAATTAATTTGTAAACTTGAAACACCAAGGTCTTTTTTTTTTTTTTACATCTTATCTTGAGCTGTTGGCCAGTTTTAAGCTTGCCTAACTAGCTTGTCATACAGTTAATTAATTATTCCTGGGTGGATCCTCATATCTAAATATGGTAGTTTCAATGTGTTTATTGTTTAAATTTGGGGGATTTGGAGGGATAATGGAAATCTTGTTTCTGAGTACTGGACAACTGTCAGAGGTATATTGAGATTTCCTTTGTGTAGTATACTGAAATTTCTTTCTCTTGTGTTTTCTGTTTGTTTCTTTTTTGAGTGTTTGAGTAGTCTCAGATCACACCTAAGATGGGGTGAGGTCGGGTCTAAAGGAATAACCGTAGAAGTGACTAGATCTTATGATCATACTAGTTAGATTCTGATCATTTTTATATTAGAGGGAGTCCATAAGCATTCGTTGAAGTAAATTAAGGCAAGACTCGGGCCAAATTTGAAAAGAAAATTGACATAGAACAATAGCAAGACATTTCTTTATGCATATCCCACATATAAAATTATCTTGATAAATGTTTGTTGGATAAAACCGGTCTGTTCGAGTGGAAATTGTCGTGTTGGGCTTTTGAAAATGTCATAGCCAATTAGAATACAGGTTAGAGGCAGAGTACCGAAGACCATGAGCTGAAATTGCATTCACCTAGTATTCATAACAGATTTATCTTTTAAGTAAAATAAAACTTTAATAACTTACTTTCAGATTTTTACAAGAGTGTTATTAAAACTCAATCTGTTGTGTTAGCATGAAAAATCTAGACTTGTCTAAAAATGTAAAACCTGTAATAGAAAAAAAATCCACATACTGAAATATAACATCTTAGCTAACCAAGTAGAACATTAGATTTAAGGATGCATATTTCTGGACTTTGAGCACGTTCAACTTGATTCAGTCATAGCCAACAAGGTAAGACCAGAAAATATCAGAATTTGTAAAAGTATGAACAGAATGATAACCAAATGGGAAATATTATAGGCCAATGCCCTGGTAGAAACATTATCTTCATTTTAGAAAACAGGAGCTGTATGTGTATTGTATAGCAACCAAATCTCTTGACCAATAGAGTTGGAACGCCACTGTTCCATTCAAAGATGACAGCCAATAATACAGCTTTTTAATATGTCACTTTTCATAATCCTAGAAATAAAACAGTCTTTCATATCAGCCTCTGCCTATTCTAATACTTTGACTATTAATTTGCCTATTCTAGGGCGTTGTCTATAGTTCCTCTCTGCTCCCGCTTCACTGCATTGATCATGATTGCACAGGACAGGATCAGTTGGATGCTCTAATATCTGTATTTGTATATATTTATATGTTTTATATATAGTTATATACATGCATACACATATGTTAGATGTATATTTACAGCTATCCATATATATGTGTATAAATATGTATATCTAGAGTGAGAGGGAGACAGGGAGAGAGGGAGAATGACAAACACACATTACCCTGGGTGGTATAAATGGCTAAACACTTGACTACTAACCAAAGGCTTGCTGGTTCAAGCCCATCTAAAAGTACCTCAGGAGAAGCTAACAACTGCTTCCCAAAAGTCATAGCCTCGAAAACACTGTGGAACACGTTCGTCTGTACAACGAATTGGTCACTGTAAGTTAGAACTGATAAAACAGCGACTGGTTTGGTTTTTATTTGGGATGTGTGCATGTGTATCTGTGTATTTAGGTACACATATATACTATGTATACACACATATATTGTATTGTCATGCTGTGGTGGCCTTTGTGTTGCTATAATGGCTATAATGGTGGAACGTATGTCACTGGTATTGTACATAGCAGAGGGGCTCACTCAAAGTGAACCATTTTCATCAGTGCCTAAACTAAGAACAGACTGCGAAGGAGGAATAGGCCATCAAATCCATTGTGAATCACAGTGGAGCATTGTCTGATACTAAAACTCATGCATGGCAACAGAACATTATCAGCTGTAGTGCCTGAAGATGAGCCCCTGAGATTGGAAGGCACTCCAAATATGATGGAGAAACAGCTCCCTTCTGAAAGTAGAGTCGACAATAACGATATAGTTGGAGTAAAGCCTTCAGAACCTTCATTTGCTGATGGGGCATGAGTCAAAATATGGAGAAACAGCGTTAAGCATAATTAATAATTCGATTATGCCAAGCGTGGATCTAAGAAAATTGGAAGTCATGAAAAATGGAATGCATCCAAATTGATGTGCTTGGCATTCATAAGCCAAAATGGACTGGTATTGGCCATTTTCAATCATATGGTTTGCTATGCTGGGAATGGCAAATTTAAGAACGGCATTGAATTCACCATCTAGAAAACACAACTTTCAAGAGCTATGATAAAGTACACTACTGAATGTAAGTAGTATAACAGCTATCTATCTGCATACAGGAAGATACAGTCAATTCAAATATTCAAATTCATGGAATCAAACTAAAGGCAGTTAGATTTGATGTAAACTTGAATTTGTATGAAAGTATAAGTCTGGAATTCAACTTATTGATCTTATTTGCTATCTTTTATCAAACATGATGTCCTTCTCCAGGGACTGGTCTTTCCTGACAACATGTCCAAAGTATATGAGGCAAAATCTCACCATCTTTTCTTTAAAAAAAAATCATTTTATTAGGGACTCATACAACTCTTATCACAATCCATATATGCATCAATTGTGTAAAGCACATTTGTACATCCATTGTCCTCATCCTAAAGAATATTCTGCCTGTACTTCTTCCAAGACGGAATTTGAGCACTTCACGCACCCTGTTTATCCAGTAGAAGAGATCTTCCCGATGCCGCTAAATGTGGATGCTTCATGCCTGGCAACTTAGCTTAATGGCCTGGCTAGCCTCCTTCCTGAATTAGGACGCTTTAAAGGATTACCCCTCATTTTCTTTTTATTGCATGGGAGAGGGGATGTTACATTTGGATTTTTTAAAAACAATTTATTAGGGGCTCATACAACTCTTACCACAGTCCATACATATACATACATCAATTGTATAAAGCACATCTGTACATTCTTTGCCCTAATCATTTTCTTTTTTTTTCTCCTCTTTTTTTTTTTACATTTTATTAGGGACTCATACAACTTTTATCACAGTCCATACATATACATACATCAATTGTATAAAGCACATCCATACATTCCCTGCCCCAATCATTCTCAAAGCATTTGCTCTCCACTTAAGCCCTTTGCATCAGGTCCTCTTTTTTTTCCCCTCCCTCCCCGCTCCCCCCTCCCTCATGTGCCCTTGGTAATTTATACATCGTTAGTTTGTCCTATCTACATTTGGATTTTTAACATCCTAAAACTTAAGTTACTTCTAGTATTTTGAGTAAAAGTAGGCTCTTCCACTTTTTCTGCGAAGAGAAGAGTGTAGCTGGAGTGAAGTACAGGGAGAACATGAGGTGTGGATAGGAAGTAAGGTACGGGCTGTGCCAGGCAGGGCTCCACGGGTGCTTGTGTCTTAAGTGTGAGGGAAAGCTTACTGGGGATGTGGAAAGGATTGGGGAAAGATGACTGCTTAGGAAGCTATTGCTTGTACCTAGAAGAGAGAGGCTAAGGTTTGAAGTTAGTTAATGGTAAAGAAAGCAAGAAACAAGTCGAAATCTTTAGTAATTGGATGATAGAGTAGAATGTCTGAATGATTTACGGGAAGAAAGAAACCTGGAAGTCACTCCCTTATTTACTGAAGTCAACTCTAGTGTTCACAAACTAGATAAAAATGCTAATCCCACAAAATTATTTTTTGGTTTGTTTGTTTTTGCTTTACCCATTGTACGTCTTCTTGCTACAGTACTTTGCTTGTCTGCAGCAGCTTTTACTTAATTCTTTCCTACTAAGCAGCATTTCTGAAGTTATTGCTTAAGTTCTGTGCCTCTCTGTCTTCTCCCCTTTCTCTGTGAAGACGGCTCAAGGAGGTGGTCATCGGACATTGCTCTATGGACATGCGATATTGCTGCGTCATTCTTACAGTGGCATGGTAAGTAGACCTGCTGACTCAGTAAGGTTACTTGTACAGGAACTATTGGCAGTAGCTTCACGGTAACTGTAATAAGCTTGGATACATCTATCTTTAGTTTAAACGGTGCCTGTTAAATTTTCTCCATGGGACAGGTTGCACGTTGATGACATTTAATGTTGATGACCTCCATTCTACCATTGTATGATCCTACGCTCATTATCTTACTTGAGATAGACTAAGTTTAAAGGAGAGAAGCATGAGAGCTGCATGGTTTTGATGTACTTTAGCCAGTTAATGTATTAGATAACTGAAATATCCTTACTGAAGATATAAAGTAAATTAAATGTACCTGGAAGTACTCGCATTTCTTCCAGCTCACTTTCCTCCCCTCTTAACTAGATGTTCTTTTTCGTATTTTTCAAAATCAGTTTCTCTTTTAACCTAAGAATTTACTAGATTTGTCATAAGAACAATTCCCTATTGTCTATTTTCTAAATATTTATAAAGTTTTATTCAATTCTTTAAAAATGCTTTTTCAAATTCTAACACCATAGATTTGTCCAAATTGGATTTAGAAATAAGAGATTCTATATGATATTCATAAGAAAAAAATAGTAACTTAAAATAAATAATTTTCTTTTCTTAATTTTTATGTATAGAGGAGAAATTTTTACAAGATGAAAATTATATTCTGATAATTTTTACATAGTATAATAGCATTAACACTTTCCATGGTTTTAAATTCTCCATTAATATATTTCTAGTGTCTACATGGTGTTCATATTTCTTTAGTTATAGTGAATCATTCATTATTATTCTAACAAAATTTTGAAAATGTTATGATTGCTATATGTTTCAAAACAGGAAAACAAGTACAGTTTCAATACCAATATAGATGACAGTTGACTCTCTCTCACCCACACCCACAAATTGTGGACCTGAATCATAAGTATTAATATGAAAATCGGATTCAAAGGACTGATTAATGGAATTCAACAGTACAGGGAAAGAAATATAGGAAAAGCACCAGTGTGGTTTTAATGATGCCTTAATACCATTTCCATTAATGCACTGTGTCATCCAACACAAATAAGGAAAAAATCTGATCTTTTTAATGAGGGTTGTGCAGTCTTTAATAAAAATCAATACTAATTCTTAGTAAAAATATTTATTTTAATCATTGATGATTATTTTTTCAATTTTAAGTTTCACAGTCAAATTAATAGCCAGCATGCTTAATTGTGATATACTGATATCATTCTTGATAAAAATAACTAAAGAAACCAAAAGCTAGAACCTATTCTATCACTATTATTGTTTAAGAAGTCTTCTATATGCTAAGATAGAAATTAAAATACTTTCAAAAAGTAGCTGGATAAGAGAAAGTATATTAAATTTACCTTTTTTTAAACTGTATAAAGCAATCACATATTAAAACATCATAGAAAAAAATCCAATTTCAATAATAATTAAAATACATAACCACATGAAATAACCTGAACAATAAAATGTGAAGGAATGTTTTAAGAAAACTACTCTTTATATGTAACAGAAGAGTTTGGGTGGCTTACTAGCCTTTAAGTTAAGCTCCTAACTGTAAGGTCAGCTGTTCAAAACCCCCAGTGGGGAGAAAAATGAAACTTTTTACTCCAGTAAAGAATTACAGTCTCTGAAACCTACAGGGGTAGTTAAACCCCATCCTGTAGGTTTGCTATGAGTCAGAATCAACTTGATGGCGATGAAATGTATACATAAGAGAGGGGCTAAGATCCTTGAATTGCTTATTAAATCTGTGCTCAATTTCAAGATGCTGCATTTTTATTAGCCTTTCGTTCCTCACTGAATCTCTGTAAGTAAGCAGATCTATGGAGAGCCATTCATTCTTTGAGTTGGCATGAATGGAGTTTAGTGTTTATTTAGGATGATCCTTGGTAATTTAGTGAACACGTGTTGGGCTACTAACCACAAGGTTAGTTCGAAACTACTAGTTGCTTCACAGGGTCAAGAGAAAGTTATCTCTTTCCATAAAGAGTTGCCGTCTTAGAAATCCACAGAAGCAGTTCTACCTGTCCTTATAGAATTTTTATGAGTTGCAATCATCATGAGTCCAAATCAACTTGTTTACAAGGAGTCTGGTTTGGCTTCGGTGTTTGCTTAGGAGCTCTGGTGTTGTAGTGAGTTTGAGTGCCCTGCTAGCCCAAACATCAGTAATTTAAATCCACCAGGACCTCTGAACTGATAAGGCTTCTGGTTCCCCCAAATTTATACCCTGAATTGCATAGTGTTTCTAAGTTGAGTTGGTCCTTGGGAGAGTTATGAGACTTTCTATTCCTGTAAACATTTACAGTCTTTGAAACTCACTCTGTCCTATAGGATCACTGTGAGTCAGCATTAACTCTGTGGCAGTGAGTTTTGGATTTTTGGTTTTAAACTTATAGGGTAGCTTTATTCTATCCTATAGAATCTATATAATGGCGGTAAGTTTGGCTTTTGATTTGGTGTTTATTTAGTAAGGATTGCTGGGGGCAGAGTCTACTGTCAACTGCCAGTCAGTGGTTCGAACCCATGAGCTTCTCCAAGGGAGAATGATGAAACTGTTCTTCCATAAGATGTACAGTCACGAAAACCTTAAGGAGTATTTCTTCTCTATCTTACAAGATTGCTGTGAGTCAGAATTGACTTAATGGCACTTGAATTGATTTGGTGTTTATTTAATGGAACCCTGGTGTATTTTAGGTAGATCTTGAGATGTTAAAACACAAGGTCAGCAATTTAAGTCCACCAGCTTCATTGAGAGAGAAAGCTAGGCTGTCTGCTTGCATAAAGATTCATAGTCTTGGAAACCCGAGGATCACTTTGAGTCAGAATCAACTTGCTGCTGGTGGTTTTTATTGTTTTGTTAGAGATTTATTTAAGAACCCTGGTGGTACTGTGAACTAGCATTAGGCTGCTAACCAAAGGTTGGCATTCACACCCACAGGAAAAAGATTAGGCAGTCTTCTCCTGTGATGATTTATAACTTCAGGAAGCCTGTGGGGGAGTTCTACTTTGTCTTATAGGGTTTCTATGAGCAGAGTCAAACTCAAAGACAGGGGCTTTTTGTTTGCGTATTTTTTTAGAGAAGCCGTTCCAGGTGTTAGTTCCAGTTGTGTGTATGACCAAGCCCTTATGCTATGGAACTTGAAATAATATTTAGTGGGATAATACCTAGGAGTTTCTGTGCATATTAGAAGACAGAATCCATGCTAATAGTAACATGTCCTGTATATTTTTGCCTCAGATGTCTGAAGCTGTCACTTTTTTCTCGAATAAAGGCAGATGGCTTGATACGCATATAGTTTAAATCTCATATTTGCAATCCTTAAGGATAAATGCAGGTTGCCTAGCAAATTCACACTTCTCACTGGTTAATGACATGTTTGGGGGCCATTTAAGTCCCTCTCCCGTAACTGAAGGAGTCAGTGCTTTGCAGACAAAAGGCAAATTCCGAGTCCTCCAGATCTCTGCCTTCTTACACTTATACACACCTACTTAGTTGGAGCGGTCCTGTTCCATAGTGGGCATTATCTGACCTCTTCGTGGGTTATCCAGTGTTGTAGGGAGTCTAATCTGGGATTGTTCAATCCCCAAAACTTCCTCAGAACTCTCAGCAAGTCTCTTGTTTTCAATGGCAGTGCACTTGGTTAGTGTGCATGTTGGTTTATGTTTAATTAAGGTACCATTAGTCTTTGTGTCTAAACTCTTAATACCCACAACAAGGCTTTTAAGATTGAAGTGAGGGTTGAAAACTTGCACTAAAGATAATTCTAACCTTTATGTCAAAGAATATGCAGTTAAGAAAACCAAAGGAGAAGAATTGAGGAGAGAGAGAACAATGGTGCTATGGGAGTTTGCTTTCCGTTAGGAAGCACACACATACTTGCACATGAAAAAGCTCACTGTACTGTGATTTGGTATATGCCAAAGTCAGTTCTGGGTGGATTTCCAAGTGTTACATTTAAAAATGAAGACAAAAGTAAATGATAACAGGGAATACTTGTATGCCAGATTTCCAACTTTCATATCAGACTGTGCTTTTCTTTTGATCATAAATGTTACATGATGCTACAGATGTGCAAACACATCCCCAGCAACTTGTCTTCTTTTCATACTGGAACACATTACTTTAGCTTTTGATAAGAAGAAAAAGACCACATTGTGTTTAGAAAATCACTCTTGATGAATGCTTTGCAAATGCCATTCTCTTTCTCAGACACATAGGAACCTGGGCACTGCATGAGAGTTTCTGATTTTGGAGAAAAAGACTGTATGAGCCAAGATAGATTATATAGATAAATTATGTGCAGAGTAAGAGATATGACTACAAACATTTAATGACAAGCACTCATTTTGTTTCTTAGTATCTCTGCTGCTTGTCCACATCCCGGTCTTCAACAGATAAACTGGCCTTTGATGTTGGCTTACAAGAGAACACAACAGGTGAGTGGGGGTGGGGCAGGCCTAGAAGGGGGGTGGTGGTGAGGTGGTGATAGTATTGGAGTCATTCAGAGAGAGTCCTGAAGAGATTGGTGGGAAAAAGTCATTAGACATAACAGAAGATAGTTTAGATGATGAATGGTATTCTGATTGAGTCAGGAAAAAAATGAATGATATTTCAAAGAAGGATTATAGCAGAAGGAGAAAGGGTACATAATTTCTGTTGGTCATTCCCACAAAATTAGTTGCATGTTAAAACTAGTCATATTTTTATGTGTTCAAATGAAAATTAATATGTATTAATGATGTGCTAAGTGTTACCTATACAAATTTGTATTAATTTAGGAAGTATTGCTACATAACTTTTGTTATTCTTCATCTGAAAATATCTTGAAATCTAAGCATTAATATAAGAAAGTCAAAGTCTCTTTCTCTCTGTCTAAATGGCATTTTGTCACAACTGTCTAAGCAGACATGTATTTATATATTTTAAAGTTTAAAATGCATGTATTAATATATTCATCCTTAAAGAATGGAAAGAAGAAAATTATCCTTAATTTCAATACTCCAAATATTTTCAATTTTACTTACTTTTTATATAAGAAATCACTTAGCAAATTTTAGATAACAATATATTGCAGGCATTTTTTTAACCAGCATCAGAGAAAAGTACTAAAATTTCTGCTATTATTGTTATGCATCACACAACCCAAAGTCTATGAAAATCAAAGGGCAGCAAATTAGACTTGATTACAGAGAGCAATATGAACAGCACGGTTGTACAAAGAATACAGTAAGATCAATATGAGTAGTAAATTTGACCTGTGTTAGCATAAATACTCTTTCAAGTGTTGTTTGCAGAATGGGGAGCAGTCAGGGACTAAAGTCTCAAAATGTAAAAAAAAATTTCTTTGAACATCATCTCATTTCATTGTGCCTCGTCTTAAGCTAATTTGTTTTCTAAACATTTTTGATTGTCTAAGAGATTCATTTACCTTTCTGAAATTTGTGTGAATGGAACAATTTACTTTTAAAGAAAGTGATTTTGCAGCCTTATTCCATTTCTCCCTTTTATTTTTGTGTCACTGAAAAATAAAACAGATGAAAGGTACTTCTCTATGTTTCATGTTTCAATCATTCTGCAGGTGAGGCTTGTTGGTGGACAATACACCCTGCCTCCAAGCAACGATCAGAAGGGGAAAAAGTCCGAGTGGGAGATGACCTCATTTTAGTTAGTGTGTCCTCTGAGAGGTACTTGGTAAGTATGAAAAATAGGATTATGTAGGTGATTTATTAAATAACAGGTCAATGAAATTATTGAAAACTATCTAGAAAATTGCTTATAAACAACCCTAGGTCTTTATTTGACTGATTATAAATAATTCCCTAAATAGGAGCATAATGCTGTATGAAAGTGCTGCTTGCTCTGGTCACTTAGTAAGGCTTGCCTCATGACCTTGGCATGCATCTTCCTGACTTTGATAGTGCTTACTCTTGCATTATTTTACTGGTTTTTTATAAATGCAATTGGATTAAGAATTCAATATTTTATGGTGTTCACTTTGTGTCCAATGAAAAGGATTATTAATGAAGTTGTGATTATTTGTTTGCTATTTATAAAAGCAAATTATATGAGAAACACTTGCATATTAAGAATGGATAAGCAACAAGAAAAGAACAATTTGTTGGTCAATAATTTCACCATAGTTCAAAGGATAAGGCTTGAGATTAGAGTATAGAATAATAGTATCATATTTAATATGGAATCTTTAGGGTTTTTGTCAGTAGAATGCATCTGATTAATCTTATTCATATAGTAAGTTATATTATTGCTGAAGTATCATCATGTACACAAGTTTGCAGAATTAAGGATAACACAGAATTAAATGATGGAAAAAATAAATCAGTATGAAATGGGGATTGTCTTTGGCTGGGTTCTCTAGAGAAGCAAAACACATATTTATATGGAGAGAAGTTTGTAGTAGGGAAATGACTCACACAGTGGTAGACATAGAAAAGTTCAAAGTCCAAGGGTCACATGTAAGGCTGGAGTTTTCTTTTGACTCATGTAGCTGCAAAGAACGAAGATTCTAAAGTCAGCAGGTCAGTATATGGCAGGCAATACAGCAGTCCAAAGAACCAGAGATCACATAATAAGCCAGATGCTATCTTCAGATGCAGCAAAAATCAAGCAAGGTTTTCCCCAGCACCCATTTATTTGGAAGCAGGCCACAACCTTGGGGGCACTAATAATGGGGATGACTATTATGTCTTAATTATCAATTCGTGTGCTTGGACATAACCTCTCCATGCACCAAAATGCTGTCTTTTGAATAGAACAGAGGAATAGCACATGGTTTGAAATCAGGAAAGGTGTGTGTCAGAGTTGTACCCATTCACAAAGTTTCTTCAATCTGTTTGCTGAGCAAAGAATCTGAAACTGTATCAAGAAAAACACTGCAGGGAGGATCATTAACAACATGCAACAATCAGCAGAGGACGTGAAGCATTTTGCGGATGAAGATAAAGGACTAGATCCTTCAGTGTGGCCCAAAGAAAACAAAAATCCTCAGAACTGGACCCACACAATGTAATTAGAATGGCAGAGAAGAATGAAGTTGTCAACGATTTAATTTTCCTTGGGTCAACAGTCAATGTTCATAGAAACAGCAATCAGGAACTCAAAATGTATTACATTGGGCAAATCTGCTGCACAAGACCTCTTGTGTTGAAAAGCAAAGCTGTTACATTGAAGACAAAGGTGCTCCTGACCCAAGCAATGATATTTTCAATTCCCTCATATATGTGTGAAAATTTAGCAATGGATAAGGAAGGCCAGAGATGAATTGATATATTTTAATTGTGATGCTGATGAAGAATATTTAAAGTATGTCAAAAGACAAAACAAATATGGTTCAGACAAAGTACAGTCAGAATCCTTCTTAGAAGCAACGATGGCAAGCTTTCATCTTACGTACATTAGATGTGTTATCGGGATATAGCAATTCTAGAGTAGAAGATAATGCTTGGTAAAATGGAAAGTGGCAAAAAAGAGGCAGACTTGCAATGAGAAGGATTGTCACAGTGGCTGTATCGGTGGCCTCAAATATAACACCAAGGGCCAGGATGGTGCAGGACTGGGCGGTGTTCTGTTCTGTTCTACGTAAAGTCATTATGAGTTGGGAACAACTTACAATGAGTGCGGCATTGAAGAAAGGCTTATTGAAAACCAGTGGTACACAAATGATGCATCTTTACCTACTGAAAGTGAGGAGGACTTGAAGCACTTGCTGACGAAGATCAAGGATTTCAGCCTTCAGTGTGCATTACAACTCAATGCAAGGAAGATGAAAATCCTCACAATTAGGTAACATCATGATAAATGGAGAAAAGCTTGAACTTGTCAAGGATTTTGCCTTGCTTGCATCCATCATCAATGCTCAAACAAGCAACAGTCAGGAGAGCAAACGATATATTAGGTAAATTTTCTACACAAGACTTCTTTAGAGTTTTGAAGAACAAGGATGTTACTTTGGGGACTAAGGTGCTCTTCACCCAAGCCATGGTATTCTCCATTGCATCAAATGCATGTGAAAATTGGACACTGAATAAGTAAGACCATAGCAGAATCTATGCATTTGAATTGTGGTGCTGGAGAAGAATATTTAAAAAGGAAAAACTGATCTGTATAGAAGAAATAAGGCAAGAGTGGTCCTTAGAGGCAAGGAGGGAAGACTTTGTCTTATATACTTTGACCATATTGTCAGGACAGACCAGTTCTTTGAGAAGGACATCATGTCTGGTAAAGTGGAGGTGTGGCTGCTTCAGTGGGCTCCGGTACAGAAGCAATTATGAAGATGGTACAGGATCCTAAAGTGTTTTGTTTTGTTGTGCATGGGTGTCTGTGGGTTGGAGCTGATGTGATGGCACCTAACAACAATAACAACAAACCACAACAATGAATTCAATACCACTTAACAACAACAACTGCAAAACCACCGAAATTATTGCCCAGTCAAGTTGACACAAAACCTTAACTATCAAAGTGACATTAGAAACTTTATATAAATATCTTCAGGAAAAGCTCATAGATCATAATGGATTAAGACTAAAATGAAAGTCAGAAATATATTGCATCATACACTGGATTATGAAAAAAATGTATTAAATCAAAAATATTATTTGTGAGAAACTAATTGGTTTGTAAGGCACCCTGGTGGCTGTGTGTTAGACATTGAACAGCTCACCCCAAAGTCAACAGGTCAACTGGCAGGAGCTATTAAATTAGAAGGATTGCCTAATATTGCATTGCAGTGAGAAGGAAGACAGACTGGCATGCCTCTGTAGTTTATCAAATAGTGTAGGAAGAAACCAACACATTTTTAGAACACATGAGTATGACTACTTGTACCAGCTTGTCAAATAAGCATTAAAATAGAAAAGCATGTGAGATTCCTGGAACAATTTTTTTTGCTTTATGGTATTTTAGTTTTAAAGGTTGCCTGAATTTAGCACATGCATGTTTATTAAATAACATTGTTAGATGGTAGGAATATTGTTTTGAACCTGCTGTTAGATTGAACAACAAGGAAAAATAAATGCTGCAACCTCTATAATTTGTGATTATAATCCTTTTTGGGAATGGGTTTCCTCATTTATATTAATTAGTAGTATTATTGTAGGTTGTATCTTGAGTCACTATTTTTTGAGATATATAAGATATTAAACATCCAAGCAGAGGAGAAATGAGAAATGCCAAAGCACATAAAGATTGCCTGGGAGCAGACATTCAGAGACAAAGGACTTTTCTCCAAAGTCAACAGAAAGAGAAAATCCTTCCTTCCAGTTGGTGCTCTGAATTTTTACTTTTAGCTCCCTAAATTGTGAGAAAATAAACTTCTGTTTGTTGAAACCATCCACTAAGTAACTAAGACCTTTGTTACTGAATATGGTTAGAGAAAAGTGGGGTGCATACCTGTAAGCATACTTGTAAAGCTTCATAAAATGTGGAAGTCGTTTTGGAATTGGGTGATGGGAGAAGCCGAAAGCATTTAAGTTACATAACAGTAAAAAAATCTCCCATTGCCTTGAGGAAACTGGTGGTAGAACTCTGATGGACAGTCACTCAGAGGTGAGGGCTCTGCCTCGGTTATCAAGTGCTGCTGTAGCAGAAATATCACAAGTAAATGAATTGAATAAGTAGAAATACAGTCTCTCACTGTTCGGAAGCTAGAAGTCCAAATCCAAGGCGTCAGCTTCAGGGAAGTGTCTCTCTGCCTGTCTCTCCCTTTCCCTCGCTCTCTGCTGACTCCCAATTTAGCAGGAAGGTCCTTTTCTCTTTTCAGTGTCTAGCAGACTGTAATCCTTGGAGATCGCCACGTGTCTTGGCACGAATCTTCTCTTGAATCTGAGAGGCTCCCAGCAAAACTACTTGTGTTCAAAAGTCATACTTTGCTCCAGGCTCGTTTTTCTTGGTAGGAGTAAGTCCTTTCACTCTCTGTTTTTATCTCTTGAAAGATACAAAGTATTGCAGGCCACACCCCAAGGATTCCCATTACATTAAATCTGACAATGTCTTAAAATTATGGACAAGATTTTCTGCAGCTCTTTTTTTGGAAGTGGGATACGGAGTCCTTCTTTGTCTGTTCTTAATCAGAATACTCTCCAAAAACCTGTTCACTTGATGTGGAATTTGAAATACTGGTGACACAGCTTCCAGCATAACAGCAACACATAAGCCATCACAGTACAAATAAATGACAAACAACAGAATGCTTAAACTTTAGAACAACATCACTGATATCACATGTGCGTTAGGCCTGGTTGCCTAGGGAAACAAATTGACAGCCGTATATCTATAAGAGAGAACTTTATATCATGAAGTAATTAATTACATATCGAGCAAACACCCCACTCTGTCCAGTCAAGTCCATAAGTCAGACACTATACATAAATCCCTCTTCTCACTCACACGGCTACATGCAATGATGCGGAATGCAGGAAGATCATAGGCCAGTAGGTACAAAGTCTTGTGGATCCAGTGACAGTGGACATCTTCAGGGCTCACACAGGCCTTAGTGTGTCCCGGTAGCTCTCCGCGTAACTTGACAACAAGAAGGTGAAGTCAGGGAAAGAGAGGAGCCAGCCTCCAATGAGTCATTTAAAATCAAGCTGTGACCTGATTGACAGGCAAAACTGTGCCCACAAGTTCCAATGGAAGCTGTGTTAGCACCAAAACCCAGTTTATCACAACATGCAAGTAAAATTTTACTGAAGATCATGCAACAATGGTTGCAGTAGTACATTGACAGAAATGCAGGCAGGGTTCAGAAGAGGACACAGAACAAGGAATGTCATTGTTGATGACAGAGAACTCGACTCAAAGCAGAGAATACCAGAGAGATATTTACTTTTACTTCAGTGACTGTGACAGGCAATTGTGTGAACAGAATAGGGTGATACTGCATGATTTATAATCAGGAAAGGTGCGTGTCAGGGCTGTATCATCTCACCATATGTGTTCAATCTGTATGCTGAGCAAATGTCATCAGAGAATCTGGATTATGTGAAGAAGAACTTGGCATCAGGATTGGAAGAAGGCCTCCTACCAGCCTGTACTATTCAGACTACACAGCCTTGCTTGCTGAAAGTCAGGTGGGTTGGAAGCGCTTGCTGATGAAGATAATGGATTGTAGCCTTCAGTATGGATTACAACTCAATGTCAAGAGAACAAAACCCTCACAAACTGAACAATAAGTAACATTGTGATAAAAGGAGAAAAGTTTGAAGTTGTCAAAGATTTTCTTTCTTGGATCCACAATCAATGTGCATGGAAGCAGCAGTCAAAAGATCAAAAGAGGAGTTGTTTTAAGTAAGTCTGCTACACGAGATCTCTTTAGAGTATAGAAGAGCAAGAATGTTACTTTGAGGATTAATTTGCACCTGGCCCCAGTCATTGTATTCTCTGTTGAATCATCTGCATCTGCAGGTTGGACACTGAATAGGAAAGAATGCAAAGTTAGAGGCATAGGAATTGTGGTGCTGGAAAGGAAAATTGAAAGCATGTGCTGCTTAAAGAACAAACAGTTCTGTATTGAGAAAAGTAAGACCAGAAGCAAGGATGGCAAGACTGTCTTACGGAATTTGGCCACATTGTCAGGAGAGACCAGTCCCTAGAGAAGGACATCGTGTTTGGTAAAGTGGAAGGATGGTGAAAAGAGGAAGGCCCTCAGTGAGATGGATTGACGCAGTGGCTGCATCAATGAGCTCAGGCATGGGAACAATTGTGAGGATGGAGCACAACCATCAACTATGAGGGTGGAACAGTGTTTCTGTTGTGCATAGGGTCGTTATGGGTCGAAGTCAACTTAATGGCACCTAACAGCAAAAACATTGATCCAAGTTTCTATGCATATAAGGAGACTAAAAACCATAGTTTGGATGAGGATCACCTTACTCCTCAAGGTAATATCTTTGCTTCTTAATAATTTTATTTAAAATTTTTTAAGGTGTCAGCAAAATAACTTTATTCACAGGCAATGGAGACTCCATGCAAGTTTTAAAAATCACTTCGTAATCATTTTAAAAGACCCAGTGTAACAGATTTGCCCAGTCTGTAGATTTCTTGGTGGCTGCTTCCATGGACATTGACTATCTATCCAAGAACACTGAAATCATTGACTTTTTAAAAATTATTATTACCAAAAAAATTATTATTACCATTTATCCATGAGGGCTTTGATTTTAATTTTCTTTAAAATCAGGTGTAGTTCATTTTTAAAGTTGCAGTTTTATACCTTAATCAGTAAATATTTCAAATTCTCTAAACTTTTGTCAATTCCCTTAAGCTTAATAAGGTCTCTTTTATCTACCTTTGGCAAGCAAAGTATTCTCATTTGTGTAGCTCAGACTCTTAATGAGTCTTTTTCCAAACCCGATGGCAAATTCTTCATACAGCCGGATTTCTCAAATTATTTGGTTAGCATTTATGAGAGGGTTTCATTGTTTCCATTATCTTTTTTTAAAATTGTTTTATTAGGGACTCATACAATGCTTATCAAATCCATATATACATCAATTGTGTAAATCACATTTGTACATTCATTGCCCTCATCATTCTCAAAACATTTGCTCTCCACCTAAGCCCCTGCATCAGCTCCTCATTTTTCCCTCCCTCCCCGATCCCCCTCCCTCATGAACTCTTGATAATTTATAAATTATTTTGTCATATGTTGTCCTGTCCAACGCCTCCCTTCACGCACTTTTCTGCTGTCCATCCCCCAGGGAGGAGGTCACATATAGATCCTTGTAATCGGTTCTCCCTTTCCAACCCACCCTCTCTCTACCCTCCCAGTATCGCCACTCACACCACTGGTCCTGAAAGGATCATCTGTCCTGGATTCCCTGTGTTTCAAGTTGCTATCTGTACTAGTGTACATCCTCTGGTCTAGCCAGATTTTTAAGGTAGAATAGGGATCATGATAGTGGGGGGAGGAAGCATTTAAGAACTAGAGGAAAGTTGTATGTGTCTTTTCTGCTACATCGCACCCTGAATGGCTCAACTCCTCCCCAAGACCCTTCTTTGAGGGGATGTCCAGTGGCCTACAAATGGGCTTTGGGTCTCCATTCAGCACTTCCCCCCTCATTCACAATGATATGATTTTTTGTTCTGATGATGCCTGATACGTGATCACGTTGACACCTCGTGATTGCACAGGCTGGTATGCTTCATCCATGTGGGCTTTGTTGCTTCTGAGCTAGATGGCCGCTTGTTTACCTTCAAGCCTTTAAGACCCCAGAAGCTATATCTTTTGGTAGCCGGGCACCATCAGCTTTCTTTGCCACATTTGCTTATTTACCCATTTGTCTTCAGTGATCGTATTAGGGAGGTGAGCACACAATGATATGATTTTTTTGTTCTCTGATGCCTGATAACTGATCCCTTTGGCACCTCATGATCCCACAGGCTGGTGTGCTTCTTCCATGTGGGCTTTGTTGCTTCTGAGCTAGATAGCGGCTTGTTTACCTTCAAGCTTTTAAGATCCCAGACGCCATATCTTTTGATAGCCGGGCACCATCAGCGCTCTCTTCACCACATTTACTTAATCACTCACATTGTCTTCAGCGGTTGTGTTGGGAAGGCGAGCATCATAGAATGCCCATTTAATAGAAGAAAGTATTCTTGTATTGAGGGAGTACTTGATTGGAGGCCCAATGACCTTCTGCTACTTTATTACTAAACCTATAAATATATGCACATAGATCTATCTCCCCATCCTCACATATAAATATATTTCATATGTATATGCCTTTATTTATTCTGCTATAAATGCCCTTTTCCTGCTAGCTCTTTCCTCTATTTCCTTTGACTTTCCTCTTATCCACTATCATGCTCAGCCTTCATTTGGGTTTCAGTAATTCCTCTCAGTTACATTACCCTTGATCATGCCTTACCAGACATCCTACACCCTCCTCACTACCAATTTGGATCACTTGTGGCTCCCTTTTCTCTGGGTTTGTGAACACCACTACCTTC
The DNA here is from genome assembly GCF_050624435.1 of Tenrec ecaudatus. NCBI lineage: Eukaryota > Metazoa > Chordata > Mammalia > Afrosoricida > Tenrecidae > Tenrec > Tenrec ecaudatus. The sequence continues at coordinate 61,979,535 of NC_134537.1, read as the reverse complement.
CCCCCCCCCCCCACCTCCCCCTCTCCCATGTCCGTCCACCACCCCCCAGGAACTGTCAGTTCTGTTGTTTTCTCCTCCAGTTTATTCATCTATCCTATCTTATTTAGACAGACTTGCGGAGATAATAACATACACAAAAACAAGACAGTGCAAAACCAAGCAACAGTACAACAAAACAGCCACAACAAACCAATGACAAAAACCCAAACAAAACACAACAAGAAAGAAAATCTTGTAGTTAGTTCAAGGACTGTTTGTTGGCCTTTAGGAGTGCTTTACAGTCCAGTCTGTTGGAGCACCACGCCCTGTCCCCAAAGCCCACCTTCAGCATTCCCTGGGGACCTTACTGCTCCATTCCCTTGCTGTTCTGTTGCAAGTGTTTTGACTCAGTGTGGCACGATCAGATTGGGTGCAATTCTCACAGTGTGTCTCTGGTGCTGTCCCCTGTAGGGCTATGGGTCAGTGAGGGGCGTCATGTCTCATAGTTGGGCTGGCCATGTGGTTCTCTCTGTGCACTGGCTGCTCTAATTGGGAACACCATCCTCAAGGCCTGGTGGGCCAGGATGTGCTCCACTCTCTCCTCCTCCCCTTTCATCTGGTCCCGTGCACTCCGATTAGATATGTCCCTCTCCCAGAGCTACAGATTCAATGCAGTCCGTTGAAATAAATTTTTCTGAGGTGAGGTGCAGGTGTCCACATAGTATTTGGGATTGGGGACAGCCCCCTCCATTATCTTTTAACTCCATTATGCATGAACCTTTTGAAGCTTGCTTATAAATTGACTAAATAAAGTGAGCAATATTACCCTACGACATCCCGTTTTTCTGTTCTCTTCAGACAACCACTTCTTGACTCATATACAGGTTTGTGCTAAGCACAATTAAGTCACAGTGTTAACTGTAATTTGTTATGATACACATAGTTAAATACCTTCCAAAGTCGCTAAAATACAAATAAACATTTTTTTCTGATATTCTCTTCTTTTGGCCAAGATCCATTTGACACCAGTAGGTATATCCATTTTTCTATAGCTTCTTATGAATCCAGCTTATATAATAGTCATCAAACCACAGGCTAATAAATGTCCTCCACAATTCAGATACTAGATATTTAAATTTCCTCATTAAAAGTAGAAATTTAAAATATAACACAATAGCTCATGCCACTGAGAGTCAAAATATGAGTATCCAATGACAACCAAGAAACTATTATCCACACAACCAAAAACCTTGAGTAATAAACTACTCCTATGCTCCCTAATGTTTAAAACATAAAGAATGTTCACCTGCTTATTTTTTGTCACATATCCTCATCATGTTTGTAAAACCCTTTTCCAAGCCAGATGACTTCCTAGGTTTTTTAGCCTGCCATTCTTATCATAACGTTCCTGAGTCTGAGGCCTCCTACTTATATGCAGGTCTACTACAGTGTGCAGTAGTGATCTCAGTTGTTCCCCCTGACTTTCCATTCTGTAAAGATCTATTTTACCTAAATCCTTTACTAAATCTACTAGGAAGTAGCGAGGATATTAGAAGCAAGGATGGCAAGATTCTCTCTCATATATTTGAACTTATTATCAGGAGAGTCTGTTACCTAAATTCGGATATCACACTTGTTAAAGTAGTACATCAGGGAAAAGATGAAGACCCTGGATCATAGAGGTTGCCATCATTGCTGCCATGATGGGTTCAAACATCCCATGAGGATGGCACAGGACTAGACAGTGTTTCACTCTGTTGTATATGGTACATAAAAGATTTCTCTTAAAAACAAGACTAAAGACATTTTGGTCCCTGAGATATGTTCACAAAATTTTTATTAGTAACTTTTCTACTCAGTGGATATAAAATATTACCAGTTGCCCCTTCAATTCACCTAAAATTTGCTCTACCTTCTTATCTTCAACCCCATCTGCGTTTTCACATCATATTTTCCACAATGTCAGCCTTGTTTCTATGAAGCATGATCTCAACCTAGGTCCCTTTGTTGACAAAACTTGTTCCTCCAGTATGGTGAATTATTTTGTTATTCACTGTCTTAGCTATCTGTTGCTATATAACAGACATAGAACAGTTGGATGGATATGACTGCTCACTGAGCTTTGGGCAACCCACCTCATCTCTTTGACCAAATCGACCATTGGCACCAGACTCTCGAGTCAGTTTGATTACACAATACAATGAAGTGTTATAGAATTCCCATTTTTCTCAAGGTTATATATTGTTTATTATCATCCATAGTTGAATGCACTTATATAGTCAATGAAACACCAGTAGACATCTTTCTGGTATTCTCTCCTTTGAGACAAGATCCAGCTGACGTCAGAAATGATATCCCTTGTTCTACTGCTTTGTCTGAATCTCATATGAACTTCTGGCACTTCCTTGTGAAGGTACTCTTGCAACCATTGTTGGATGATATTAAGCAAAAATTGACTTGTGAGCCTTATCGGTGATAATTGTACTATAGTTTGAGCAGACTGTTGGGTCACCTTTCTTTGGCATGGGCACAAATATGCATCATATTTAAATATCCAGTCAGTGGATATCCACTCAGTGGTCCAGTCAGTGGACCAAGTAACTATCTTCCAGTTTTTCTGGCATAGATGAGTAAGTCCTTCCATTGCTTCTTCAGCTTTAAGAAACATTTTAGTTAGTATCCCGTCAATTCCTGGAGCCTCATTTGTGGCCAATACACTCAGAGCAGTTCGAACGTCTTCCTTCTTCATCATTGGTCCTTGATCATGAAGGCTACCTCCTGAAATGTTGGACTGTTAACTAGTTTTTTGACACAGTGACTGTTTATTCTTTCCATCTTCTCTTGATCCTTTCTGCATAATTCAATATTTTCCCATAGAACCTTTCAACAAAATCAAAAGGAATGACATATGACAAACTGACAGACAAGTGGTGGTAATTAATTATCAATGATCAGGGAAGAGGAAAGAAGAATAAATATATTCGAATTGTGGTGTTGACAAAGAATATTGAAAAGAGTGGACTTCCACAAGAATGAACAGATCTGTATTGTGGGAAGTATAGCGAGAATATTCCTTAGAAGCAAGGATAATACAAAAACAAGTTCCTTTAAGTTTTGTTCAAGATTGGTCTCAAGTTAGTAGAGGTTAGAAATGTCCCAAAATATTACTCTACTACTTCACAACCCCTGATGTCAATTGACACTCATCGCCTCAGTATTGTTCCTCATGTTTCAGAGTTCTGTAATTCGCTTCTGGTCAATATCAAATTGAAAGTTCAGGTGTCCATCTGAAGGATACTTCTCTTTACAAGGCTGCAGTAGCTGGTAAATCAGGTCAGGCGATAGGTCAAAACTCAGCCCCAAGGTCCAGAAGTCAGGCAGAGGAAGACAGGTGAAGGCTCAAAAGCAGGAGAGAGAACTTTACCAAAGTTACTTAGCACCAATACAGTGATTCAAAGTAGCAGAAAGCGAAAGCATCCTTAGCTGGAAACAGATGCATTCTGGGACCCTGTTAAGATGGCTACCTTAGTCCATGGTCTTGTGATGTCAAAAGTGTAGGTAGAGGACACACTGATTGCTTCTGTGCATCTTAGTTGTCTAGTGTGAGTCAGTTCCATGATCCAATGCTCCTGCTTCATTAAGGGTGCAGCTGGTGGTTTGTCTATGAAGGAAATTGCTGACACGTCAAGTTCATTCTTGCTTTAATATAGATTTCAAAGATAAACTCGCCCAGTCCCCTTCATTATTTTCTGAACACAGGTTTAAGTTAGTTACTGAGAATGCAACAGGGATATATTTCAAATGGAACTACATACTCTTTTTTCACTGGTGTCTTGATATTTGAAAGGCAATATTGAAGTCTGTTTTTTAGCCCATGTCCAGCTGTGATGCTACATTTGGGTGGGCAGACACTTATGTATTAGGGTTTACCAGAGACTGAAGTGGCACCTTCTTTTACCTCTTACATAGCATTTGTCCTACGGCAACAGCAGCTTGCATGTGGATGCTGCCTTCCAGCAAACTCTCTGGAGTGTGGCCCCAATCAGCTCAGGAAGTGAAGCTGCCCAAGGTAAAACGACCACTCGAATTGGAGGATGATTCCTTGATGAAAAGTTGTCAAACAGGTTTAGAATTTTGATAATGAGCTAGTTAAGTAAGGCTGGTTTTCATCAAAATGTTCTGTGACGTACACACATGATAACTAAAATTCCATTTAAATTTTTTAATAAAGTGACTTGTATTAAGATTTGTCTTACTTAATTTTTATGATATTCTAGATTTTAGGGTATTCTGTATGTTTTGGGTTCACTTCTAGGCATTGTTTTTGGCAAAATTTTGGGTGGAGGTCATTTCACAGACTAATGCCAATATTTCTTATTCTGTGGTCTTTGCCTTAGTGATGCAGCACAACAAATTTTATACAGTGGAGTATCAGGAAAATATTTACATTTGTTCTGATTTTTCTAATTTAAATCAATTGGATTATGTAAATTAATACTCATGCTGACACTATTGATGTAGAGTTGAACTGTGTACCATTGAGCTTTCATTGGATGATTTTTCAGTAGCTGATTGCCAGGTCTTCTGAGATACCTAAGGATCAACTCAAATCTCCAAACTTTCAGTTTGCAGTTAGCATGTAAACCATTTGCACCACCAAGGGACTCCTTATTTTGTAAAAATTTCCACTAAATTATAAAAATGCATGGTATCCTATTTGAATCTACCAGTTATAACATAAGTATATTAAAATTGGAGCCTATACATAATTATATTTCTAATGAGGGGGTTATGTCAGTTGAGGTTCTGAAATCTAATGGGAACATCATGGGCTGTGGGATTCGGATGCTGTATTTGGAACCTTCTAATTCTGTGAACTTGGCAAGTGACTTAAACTTTCCTAGATTACTCTATGTCTGTCTATGAAAAGAAAAAATGAGACCAGAGGGCCGACAGCTATGATAATAAACGACTTCTGCTTCCTCCAAGGGTATCTGATTGGTGGTGATGTTCTACGGCTCCTGCATGGACATATGGATGAATGCCTCACAGTTCCTGCAGGGGACCATGGAGAAGAGCAGCGAAGGTAGGCACTCAAGACCAAGGCATTACACCTGTGTGTTTAAATCTTGATGTGATTGTAAAAATTATAGCTATCTCTGTTCAGGCGATGAGTATAATAGAAAATAGGCCATACATGTCCTTCAGTGAAGTAGTTTATTTACTTACTTAAAAGTTCTCCCTCAATATCATGTGCTCAAGTGGGAAGAGAGTGCTTTGAAAATGATGATGGCAGTATAGGTGCAAATGTGCTTGACACACTGGAGGAATGTATGGTTTGTGAGAAGAGATGTACGAGCCCCCAATAAAAGTATGAAAAAAACACCCAGACAAGAGTACTGGGATATTAAGGTAATCATTCAGAAGACTACTATAATTTGCAACAGCTTTGCATGCATTAATTTTTTGGCTATAAAATAATTTTCTATAAAACAATGAATATAATTTTGAAAATGTCTGCAGATGTTATTTACAACAAAGGTTATTACTCATATAGTATTCAAATATCTACTAAGTAATACTGTTGTTGGTAGATGCCATTGAGTTGGTTCTAATCCACAGCCACCTTCTGTACAGAAGAACAAAACATTGCCTAATCCTGCACCTTTCTCAGAGTTGTTCTTATGTTTGAGCCAATTTTTGTAGTTAGTGTGTCTGTTAGTCTGGGTAGACTAGAGAAGCAAACCCATGGACACACATATGTGTATAAGAAAGAGATTTATATACAAGAGCAATTGAATATTGAGAAAACATTCTAGCCCAGTCCAGATCAAGTCCATAAGTCCAATATTAGCCCATATGTCCAATATCAATCTATAAAGTCTTCTTCAGAATCACAAAACACATGAAATAATGCCAAATGTAGAAGATCACAGGTCAGTGGGTAGAAAGTCTTTGGATCCAGTGGCACTGGAACATCTCAGTGCTGGCAGGGGTCTCTGCATGGCTTCTCCAGCACCCATGGCTGTATCGGGTTGGGTCCATGTGTCTTGTCAGCTGCTATGTCTCCCAGAGTGTGAGCAGAGAGTCTCCTACCTCTCAGGAGGAAATAATGGAATTCCCAGAATTCTCAGGAAAAGGCCATGCTCACACAGAGGCCTCATTGGCTATGATCTGATTGACAGGCTAGACTCCACCCCTACACGCTTAATCTTTAAATTGACAATTATATAACTAGCACAGTGTGGCAATCCATCTTGTCAAGGGTCATCCTCTTTTTCACTGTTCCTCTGTTTAACCAAACATGATGTCCATTTCCAGGCACTGACCTCTCCCGATAATATGTCCAAAGTCCATATGATGAGAGTTTTGTCATCCTTGCTTCTAAGGAGCTTTCTGATTGTACTTCTTGTAAGAGAGATAGGTTTGTACTTTTGGCAGTCCAAAGCACTTTCTGTATTCTTTAAAACACACCATAATTTAAATCCATCAAATATTTTCTTTCAGTTACATTTCTGTTTTCAAATGAAAGTACATATTCTTAAGTGAAATGATTGACCCAGATTTCTTATTTTAAGCTCATTGGAAATTACTAAGACTTCCTACCTCACCTGACATGAAATTATTTCTGTGTAAATTTAACCTGAGTATATATCACATCAATATGTCAGAGCTCTTTCTAAAACAGTACATTTTGATGACTTAAAAAATACTACAAAATTATTTGATTACCGTATATACTTGAATATAAGCCGACCCGAGTATAAGCCGAGGTACCTAAGTATTACCTGGGAAACCAGAAAAACTGATTGACTCGAGTATAAGCCTAGGGTGGAAAATGCTGAAGCTATTGGTGAGTTTCAATAATCAAAACAAATGAAAATAAAATTACTAAATTGAGACATCAGTGGGCAAATGTATTTAAATATTTATTTTAAATAAAAACATCAATCAAAGGACAAGTCATTTAACACTAGTAAACCAGCACAGTAAGTGGAAAATAGGATTCAACAAAAACAATAAGGTATCAACAATGATACCTTAAGAGTACTATTCCCTGAGCTCAATCAGCAACTAAGCTAAAATGTAAAGAGTTAAAAGCCTTCAAAACTGGATTCCTCATCATCATCTGTATCCCAATGCAGAGCTTCAGCTGGTGTGAGGTCATCATAGATGCTGTCCTCACTGAGATCGCCGTCATCACCTTCACTGATGTCATTTTCATATAAAGCACACTGCCATCCATAGCATTACTAATACTGTGTTTCTGGAAGGCACGTCACACCATGTCTTCTGGAATGTCTTCCCATACATCTCTATGTCAGACTTAATGAGATTTCCTCCTTTTGTTAGTCGGGCTTGACCAGATGGTATCCATTCATGACACTGACCCGTGTATAAGCCGAACCCCAGTTTTTCAACACAATAAATGTGCTTATACACAAGTATGTACAGTATAGGTAATCTTTTCTTTTGATTCATAACTCTTTGCTCTCATTATGAGTTTGCTATACTCATTCATTTTATCTTGTCATTAAAGTTATATAATAAATCAGATTTCTTAGTATGCATGAATAAGGAAGTAGTATAAATGAATTGAGGGGATAGGAAGGGGTGATGGTGTCTTCGTAAAATTTTAAGAATATTTTATAAATGCTGTGTTCCTAAGTGAATTTCTTAACCTGTGCATACCTGGTCTCATTGATGATTAGTAGATAAATATACACATGTACACACAATAAAATATATTATGTATATACTATATAGATTATGTAGTATATTTATAATACTGTTATGTGTATGTATATACACACATGTATACATATATATTTATACATACATACAATACATTGCACATATAATTTACTTATATAATATTGTATGTGTGCACATACATACAATATATTAGATAATATTGTTTATATAATGTTATATATTACATATATATTTGTTATAAGTTATTACTTATCATACTTTCTATATTATATATTACTTATATAACATATTATATATGACATATAACATACAACAATATTATGATAGATAATATTGTTAGTGGCTCTCAAGTCAGTTGCAACTCATGGCTGTGTAGAATAGAACTACTCTGCAGGGCCTCATATAAGCTATCTTTCAGAAGCGCATCACTAGAGATGTCTTCTGAGATCTCTAGGTGGGTTTGAACCCAACTTTCTGACTAGCAGGAGAGCACTTAACAATTTGTATCATCCAGGGAACTTTAGTCAATATATAACAAAGCTGATTTTAAAAACGTTCTCACATTTCATTTTGTTATTTCTTCAACCACTTACTGATTCTAAAGAAATTCCACCAGTCTCCTTGTTACCGTTTAGCAATCTGATTTGGTCTAGAGCCATATTTTCCAGGTAGGATTAGGCTTGAATGGTGGACTTTTGAAATTTCAGACTTAAGACAAGGATAGAAATAGCTATAGAGATTTGAACCCCTGGATTTCCGTAAAAATGAAGACATAAGTAAGACATAATTAAGGTGTTTGATTCAGCTGATGTAAGGTGATTTGGAGAAAATAAAAAGCCAACATTAAGAAAAGTAAATCTAATGAATTTCTCAGTTAAAATTTAACATACTTGTTCACATTTGGTTTATTAACTAGATCTAAATCTAATCAAGTTAAATCTAGACAAATAGACTAATTCAAGGGAAGAAACGGAAAGGAAAATTATCTTTTTAAAATTTCCAACTGCTTTTGTTGTATTTTGTCTGGGGTGAAAGTAAAAGTGACAACATAAATTTTGTTAGTTTTCTGTTCTAGTCATATCTTTATCTATCTATCATATATCTAATTCATCTATCTAATGTTTATATGATTCCTTTACTGTAGATTGAAACAGAATATTGTTGTTTTCAATCCATGCTCAATCATTTGCATTTTATACTCATCTATCCTTATAAAGCGTATCTATTTTCCCTTTGCAGTTACTTACTTAGGGTTATTGTAGTGAACTCAATCCCTGAATAAATATGTAATGTTTCTTTACGTGCTTTTTAGGCGTTTTCTTTTTAATTTTCCTAGTCCTTTTAAGTGACTTTCATCAGCGTGCTTTAGCCCCTGTCCATGACTCGGCAGCTCTGTCAAAGACTGTTAGGCACTGACATGGAAATATGGATTTTATACTGTGAGAATGTAAAAATTGAAACACATATTTTCACGCTGACATAATTTTTTTACCTATGCTTACTTCACTCTAAGTATAGGGGAGTGAAATTTTCCTCTAATTATTATTGAGCAGTTTTTATGTTTAGTGAGTGTTTTATGTGTATTTACTAGAGAAACAAATCCAGAGACATGCATATGAGGGTTGGAGGTACAGGGAATCCAGGGTGGATGATACCTTCAGGACCAAGGGTGTGAGGGACGATGCTGGGAGAGCGGAGGGTGAGTGGGTTGGAAAGGGGGAACTGATTACAAGTATCCACATGTGACCTCTTCCCTGGGAGAGGGACAGCAGAGAAGGGGGGAAGGGAGACTCCGGATAGGGCAAGATATGACAAAATAACGATGTATAAATTACCAAGGGCATATGAGGGAGGGGGGAATGGGGAGGGAGGGGGGAAAAAAAAGAGGACCTGATGCAAGGGGCTTAAGTGGAGAGCAAATGCCTTGAGAATGATTGGGGCAGGGAATGTATGAATGTGCTTTATACAATTGATGTATGTATATGTATGGATTGTGGTAAGAGTTGTTTGAGTCCCTAATAAAATGTAAAAGAAGAAAAGAGAAAAAAATGATTAGGGCAAAGACTGTACAGATGTGCTTTATACAATTGATGTATGTATATGTATGAACTGTGAAAAGAATTGTATGATCCCCAATAAATTGTTAAAATAAATAAATTTAAAAAAAGAAAAAAAAAGAAATAGCTTTATCCCAAGAAGTAATTATATAACAAGAAAACACCCGAGCACAGTCTAACTCAAGTCCATTAGACTGATAATAGTCATTATGTCTGCCTTCAGACTATGCAGCCAGTTGTAGTGATGCAGAGTGCAGAAGATCACGAGCCAGTATTTACCCAGTCACGTGGATCTGTGGTCATGGAAACATGGTGGGGCTCCAGCTGATCTTAGGGTGATCAGCAAGCAGGAAGGTGAAGGCAGAGAGAGGTGAGAGAGATCATTCTTCAGAGAGCTATCTATTTCAGTCACACCTTCAAGGGAGGTCACTAGACTGATCTGATTGACAGGCTAATCTCCATTCATATCTTTTTACAGGTGTCATGTTAGCACAAAAAAACTGTCCCATTAAAGGGGTTTTAGGATTATCGAAGAACAGATATGTCTCGGGAACTTTGGGATGTTGGGTGTAAAGAACAAGACTCAGATTCCCCCTGACTATTAAAATAGAAGTAGTGTAGTCAAGAAGAAATATATGTAAAACTGGGAGAAACTCTTCACTAAGAAAAATAGGATAGGGGAATTGCAGAAAACATGCCTGACAATTTTTCTAATAGATGACGATTAGTTAAGGTAGGGATATTTTTGAGTTTTGGTTTGATTTTTAATGACAATTTGTCATTCTGCTTTAAGCAAAACAGACCAAACAGTTGCTGTTGAGTTGACGCAGAGGAAAACTTCAGAGGGCTCTCTTTCTTTCTTTTTCTCTTATTTGTTTTCAGACGTGAACTTTTTTTCTTTAGGTCAGAGGGAGGCATGGTTTTCCAGGCGAGCATTGCTTCTTATCCCCGTGTATGTGTGTGTGTGTAGCATAGTTTATCTGTCTTCCCTTGATGAGCACACAGCCTTCCATCTTTGGGTTATTGTGATGCACATAGCTATCTATGTATCTGTTTGTGTTGCAGGGTTTTTTTTTTCTCTCTAAGAAATTTGCCAAGCAGAAGGATCCCTGTATGGTATGGTATTTCTGTTTGCTACAGTGGTTGCACCATTTTACATTTTCATCAGGTTCTATTCTCGCCACTCACTAAAACAAGAATATATTTTGTTTTCTTTTGAACTTTGTTTTTAATACTCTGATAAGATATCTCTGTTGTTTTGATTTTCATCTCTCTAATGATTATCATGATGTTCATATGATGTTGACTAATTGAAGTCTTCTTGGGTGAAGAGTCCGTTAATATCCTCTGCCCATTCTTAACATTGAATTGTCTGTTTCTTGTTGAGTTGTTGAAACTTTCTATACACTTTAGAGATCAGTCCTTGCCTGATATATCATTGCAAAAATGTTTTACCAGGTTGTGGGTATGTTGTTATTAAATCTTGTACACAAGTGCCTAATTTTTTGGAGGTCTCAGTCATCTGAATTGTCTTCTGTTGTTTATGCATTATTTATTATGTTTGATCATGTATTTATGTGTTATATTAGGGCCCCTAGGTTTGTTCACATTTTTATAGTTCTACGTTTTACAATTAAGTCTTTGATCCATCCTGAATTCATTTTTTTGTATATGGTGTGAATTATGAGTCCTGTTTCATTTTTTTCTACTAATGGATATACAGTTTAACAGTACTATTTGTTTAAGAAACTACCTAGTCCCCATTTAATGAGTATCAAAGATCAGCTGGCCATAAGAAATGGATTTACTTCTGACTCTCAGTTTGGTTAAAGCAGTATATACATAGGACAATGTACCACTTTCAGGCTATTTTGATTGTAGTGGGTTTGGAGACTAGGAAGTATGAGGTCTCCTAATTTGTTCTTCTGTAGTCGTGCTTTGTTTATCCAGGGTAACATTCCTTTCCCTATAAAGTTTGTGATTAGTGTTTCCATTTTTTCAAAGAATGATGTTGGAATCTGGACAGGGATTGAATTGTGTCTGTAGTATTGACATTTTCACAATATTATGCCTTTTTATCCTGAGGATGGTATACAATCCCATTCATACAGATCTCTTTTGGTTTCTTAAAGCGTGTTTGTAGCTTTCTTTGTGTAAGTCTCTAGTTTTCTAGTTAACTTTGTATCTCTAGTTATATTCATTCCTAAATATTTCATTTTTAGAATGACTGTTGTACTTGTTCTTTTATTTTCAGAATTCTTGGTTAGAGTAAATAACTATGACTGATTTCTGTACTTGATTTTGTTCTTGCCACTTTGGAAAATCTTTCAAGTAGTTCTACTAATTTTCATGCTGAGTTCTATATTTTCTATCATCTTCAAATAGAAATAGCTTCATGTCTTTTGGGGAACCATTTTTATTTATCATTCTTGTTTGTTTTTTTTTTGTTTTGGATAAAATTTCCAGCAAAATACTGATTAAATGACACCAGCAACAACAACAAAATCCAAACTCACTACTATTGAGTCCATCCTGATTCATAGTGACCCGATAGAACAGAATAGAACTGCCCCTATGGGTTCCAAAATTATAACTGTTTATGGGAGGAGAAAGCCTGGTCTTTCTCCCACAGAGAAGCTAGTAGTTTGAACTGCTGACCTTATGGATCACAGTCCAATGCGATCTATTATACAGCCAAATACGGAATAAGCATCATAACAATGGGCATCCTTTCTGGTTCCTGTTCACATGGAGATTGCTTTCATTCGCTCTCCTTAGAGACTCACCGTGGTCACTGGTGTTGTATACATGCACTCCATTGTGTTGAGAAATTTCCCTTCTCATCCTTATTTGTTAAGCATTTTTATTAGGAATGGCTGTGGTGTTTTATCTCTGTGGTGTCTTAACTCTTCTCTGTTGTGTGATATGATCATTTGATTCTTATCCTTTCTTTTGTTTGTGTGGTTGTTTATATTTATTATTTTTCTATTGTTGGATCATCCTTGCACACCTGGTATGAATTCTACTTGTTTATAATGTATTGTTTATTTTATATGTTTATAGATTCTATTGGCCAGATTTTGTTTAGATTGTTTGTATCTATGTCAGTGAGTACTATTAGTCTTTGCTTTCCGTTTCCGTGTTGTCTTTGCCAGTTTTTTATATTAAGGATATGCTTGTTTCATAAAATGAACTTCAGAATATATGATCCTTTTATTATTCTGGCATAATTGGTGTCAGCTTTTTTCTGAATGTTTCATAGAATTTACCAGTGAAGTTCTGTGAGACTGGACCAATAACCCTCATAAACATAAACAACATAAAATTCTCAACAAGATTTTAGTCAATGCATTAAAACTTCACACCCTCAAATCCACTGCCATTGAGTTAATTTTGGCTCACAGCACACCTTTATATAGGGCTTTTGAGAATATAAATCTTTCTAGAAACAGCTTCATTGTTCTCTTTTTTTTGAGTGGCTGGTGGTTTTGAATCTCTGACCTTGTAATTAGCACTGCAACACTTCCCCAACAGTGCCACCAGGGTATATAATGCCAGTTGAATTGAATTTGGTTCAGGACAGGTGTAATATTATTAGTAGGATTGCCTTTAAATTTCCCACACAAAGTGCACTTATTCCATACTGCCATCTCTTATCTTTTTTGGTGTGCATGCTTATCACTTCTGTTCTGTTTTTTAGCCCTTTTACATAGCCGCCTATAGGTGGAGATCTGCTTAATTGTGTTTCTTGCGAAACACAATTTGTGAAAGGAACAAATCAAAAAAGAAGCCGTGTATTTTGGACCAGTGTAAGACATGATAAAATAATAATAATTTATAAATTATCAAGTGTTCATGAGGGAGGGAGGATGGGATAAATGAGGAGCTCATACCAAGGGCTCAAGGAGAAAGAAAATGTTTTTGAGAATGATGATGGCAACAAATGTACAAATGTGCTTGACATAATGCATGTATGCATTGAGTGTGATAAGAATTGTATGAACCCCAAATAAATTGACTTAAAAATAAATAAATAAAAATATTTCTTAACTTAAAAAATGAAAAGAAAAAAGGTTTCATGGCTGTGACCATTTGGAAGCATATTTCTAGACCTATCTTGAAAGATGTCTCTGAGTGTCTTTGAACCTCCAACCTGTGGCTAGTAGTCAAGTGTCAAACTGTTTTCTACTCAGAGAACTGTGTGTTAATTGATGTTGTGTGCTGTAAAGTCTATTCTGATTTATAGTGGCCTTAAATAATAGAATAGAGCTTCCTCATCTACAGGGCTTTTCTCCCTGAAAGTCACTGGTGGGTTCAATCCGCTGGCTTTTTGTGAGTTACTGAGTGCTTAACTACTGTGCCACCAGAGGTATTTGTGGGTTAATGCGGGTGATTAGACCAGCTATTCTGCATCGAGTTGCATCTGAAATGAGACGTGGGGATGAAAAGAAAAGAAAGAGACATGTACAAAGCATGGGATTGGGAGGACAGCAGTCTGATGGACTGAAGTACTGAGTACATTCAAAGCTTGGTTTTCATACTCTCCTTACAAGGGAATGGTTACAAAACAAACACCAAAGAACTTAAAAAACATTCCTAAACTCTTATCTATGCAAATATTATTTAACTAGTCACACTTTCTTAACATTTGAATAATAAAAGCACTATGTTCTAAGACAAGCACTTGGATATGCAAGATTCAAAAGAATCTTAAAGAGGTCCTAAATAACTGAGTTATCTATCAATGTTTTTAGCTGTGAGGTCATTAATAACAGTTATTTTGCAATGCTTTTGTCTGCAAAGACACAGAGGCATAGGGGACTAATTGGTCACCCATCAATAAACACTCTGATCAGCTGAGGTCTCCTAGAGGTTAATTAGCGTGGTAATGTTTCCTCCCTGTGTCTCCCTAATCTTCTCCCCCATACAAATGGAGTGCACTTCTTATGCTCCTTGGAATTGGGTTCCACATGTTTTCTACAAGGCACTTCTCTTGCTACCATTTAGTCCTAAAGACTGAATTCAAGGAGGCTGTTGGGCCCATTGTCTTAGATGTAGGAGAGAGGGAAAAGGGAGGCAAAAAAGGAGGAAAGAAGAAAGAATTCTCTTTTCATATGCTTAAAAGACATTCACAACCAGAACTAGATAGTGCCTAGTTGCCACTAACACCTACTCAACAACACAACAGATGTGCCCAGAAAATGAGAGAAAATGTATAAAAACCTTAAGTTTTAAAAAAGGGGGGCCAAATTAAGAATCCTTTATAACTGTCACCCAGATATGCCCTTTAAATTTGGAATGTAGCCAATCCTTTGGGTCAACCTTTGGCCAATTTCAGATACGCACATAAAATAAACTATGTCACTCTTAAGTACAATCTCCTTTAAGCAACCGTCTGTAGATAGCCTAATGCTCAACATTTTCCCCAAAGAAAAGACGAGAGATTAATTGTATGTGCGTGGGAAGTGGGGAAGCAGGGAAGCTTGATTAGTAGACAAATAACAGAAATTATGAGAGTGCTGACATCTGAAAAGTGTAACCAATTTTAATGACTAACGTGTACGTTGTTGGTAGGTGCTATTGAGTTAGTTCCCACTCAAAGGGACCATACGCGTAGCAGAAGGACGCATTGCTGGTCCTGGGCCATCCTCATAACTGCTATGTGGGAGCCCATTATGACAGCCACTATTTCAACCCAACTTAATGAGGGTCTTCATCTTTTGGGGGGACCCTCTGCTTAAATAGTTAAATGAGAGCCTGAGTTACTTTGTAAACTTGAAACAAACATGCAGTTCCACAATTAGAAAATGTACAGTAAAAAATTAAAAAGACATGTAGATGTAGACCATGGACAATAATAGACAGTGTTGACAACCTCGGTCCCTTTCAAAGCAGCAGTTGAAAGACCAAAAAATAAAAATGAACAGGGAGAACTTTACTTTGGTTGTTCAGACAAGGAACATCCTTGGGCTAGAGATTCTAAGGAAAGCTCTTGGAAAAAAAAGAGGTTTCCAGGTTTATGCATGTACAATGGAAGTAAAATTGAGTGAATTTTGAATAATCAACAGGTTTTACATCAAGTAATGAATATGCACTAGGACAGGGTTATGAGTCTTGACAGAATGTGGCCTATCAAATCTCTCATTTTCAAAAATCTTCCAATTTGATGTGATGAGATTGTTACAGAAACTTTTGGTTCCTTTACCAAAGCACTTTTGGCAAAAGACACACAGAAACATTTCACTGAAGAGGACATAGGAAGAGTAAATAGCACAGTGAAAGATGCTCATCATTGTTAGTTATTACAGAAATACAAATTAAGAATAGATAAAATTCAGAGTGACAACAGCAAATATTCGTGATGATGCAGAAAAAGGATATCATGCTTGCAGGTTGTGGTAATGTAAAATGCTACAGACACTCTGAAAAATAGTTTGCTGGGAAAAAAGAAAAGAAAAAACACAATTAAACATGCAAGTCCCTATGGTCCAATAATTACACTCCTGAACATTTATTCCAGAGAAATGAAACATGTTCACACAAAGACCTGAATATTGATATTTCCTGGAAAACTGCTCTGTTTGTAATGGCAGTAACAGGAATCTGTCCAGATGCCATTCAACAACTGGTTTGTCAGGAAACTATGGTAGGACCACTGCATGGAATATTACTCAGAACTAAAAGGAATGAAATATGGATACACGCAACATTAAACAAAACTGCAGGTCCATTATGCTAAGTGAATGATGTAAATTTTTAAATGTTATATTCTGTTATAATTGCAGTTATATAACATTTTTGAAATGATACAGTTTTATAAATAGATGATGAATTATGGCTGCCAGAGGTTCGGAAAATTGTCAGGGAAGATAGGCAAGTAAATCGTATAGTTATAAAAGGTAGTACAATGAATGCTTGTGTAGAGATTGTTTAGTATTTCCACTATGATGATAGATACATGAACCTTTACAAATAATAAATAAGGATATATGCACATAAAAATGAGAAGAGTCTAAGTTGATAGATCTAATAAGACTGCTGGTATATTATATAAATATGTGTATGTTGGTTACAAAACTACTATAGTTTGGTATAATATTAGTATTAAGGGAAACTTATAGAGGATAAAGGATATATCTGTGTTATTTCTTATAACCAATTTATCTAGATTATGTACAACCAGAGTGCTTCTTAGAGGCAAGGCTTCATCTTACATACTTTGGACAGGTTGGACGTGTTTGCAGGAGAGGCCAGTCCCTACAAAAGGACAGCATGTTTGGTAAAGTACAGGAGTGGTCAAAAGGAGGAAGGCACCCCAGGAGATGAGTTAACACTGCAATAATGGGCTCAACGTAGGGAAAATTGTGAGGATGGCCCTGGAACAGTCATTGTTTTGTTCAATTGTACATAAGATAGCTGTGGGTCAGAATGGACTCAATGGCACCTAACAACAACAACAAAAGTAATATGCTGTACAAAATTATGGTAGATGAGGTTAAATGAAAATAACCCTGAGGAAAGATAAAAAGTATTTCTTAAGATAGATAAAAAATATTACTAAAACAAAGTTGTTTGATGATAATAGACAGCAAACAAGGAAGTCAAAATATTTGAAGCCAATCAATTGACTTTGAGTTAATAAAAACCAAGATTTCTGTGAGAAAGCCTTAAGAAGGATAGGGTCTGTCTCAAAGCCAGAGAATCTCATTATGGCTTTCAGGAAGTAAACTGCTGTGTTGTGAAAGTACATAGGATGGAGCCATGTGTCAAGGGCTAAGAATAGTCCCCACCTGTTGGGAAGAAAATGAAGGCCTCCATCACACATCTGCAAGGGTTTGAATTCTGCCAACTGGGAGCTTGGAAGAGGATATCTAGCTCCAGGTAAGGATTCAGGTCCATCCAACACCTTGATTTCAGCCTCTGAGATCTGAAAGACAACCCAGCTATGTGTCTTCCCAGGCTTATGACCTATTGTGGAATAATCAATAACTCATTTTTAAACTCTTTGGCGCACATACGAAGTCACCAGAATTTGAATCAAATTTATGGCAATTAACAACAACAATGATAATTCGTTATCGATTAACAACAGCATTAGTGAGCAGAATGAACTGGCACGGGCCATTTTGAATCAGACAATCTTATGGTCTACTGTGCTGGGAATAACATTCAAGAGGAAAGGCATGCATTCATTGTCAAAAATGACATTTCAAAATCAATCTTGAAGTACAATGCTGCCTGTGATAAGATAGTATCTATTGTCATACAAAGATGTTCCTTCAATACAAATATTATTCAAATTTATGCAACAATCTCTAAAGCTAGTAATGAAAAAAATGGAAGGATTTTATAAATGTCTATAATCTTAAATTGATCAAACATGCAATCCATATGCATTGATAATTATTGGGGACCAGAATGCAATGGTTGGACACAAAACAGAAGAAACAATAATTGGAAAATCTGACCTTGATATTAGAAATGAAGCTGGAGATAAAAAATAGAATTTTGACAGACCAACAACTTCTTCATTGCAAATAACTTTTTTCAACAACATAAATATACACTTCATGTTCTCCACATAGAATATATAGAAGTCAAATAAATTCATCTGTGGGAAAAAACGATGGGGAATTTTATTATCACCAGTCAAAAGGAGGGAAGGACCTGACTGGAACAAGCCCTTGATTGCTCGTGTGCGAGTTAGGTTAAAGTTAACTAAATTTAAAGTAAGCCCACTAAAGTCAAATACAACCTTGAGTATATCCTACCTGAATTTTGAGAGCATCTCAAGAATAGAGTTGACTGAATTATCTGTAGGATGATATCAACAACATGCACGAAGAAAGCAAAGCTTATTTAAAAGGCAGGATAGCAAGAAAAGAAAAAAGTGGATGTCAGAAGACATTTTGAACATTGTTCTTGATACCTAAGGCAAAAGGAAGACCTGATGAAGTAAAATAATGGAACAAAATTTCAAATAGCACCCCAAAGAAGACAAAGTAAAATACTATCATAAAATGTAAAAAGATCTAGACTAAAATGATAAAGGAAGATATGCTCAGCATATTTTAAATGGAAGGAACTAAATAAAAAACTTTAAGCTTCAAGTAATAATATTGAAATATTCTGTGGGAAAAATATTAAATGAAGCAGGAAGCCTCCAAAGAAGATGGAAGGAATACAATTTCATTGTACCAAAAAGAATTAGTCAACATTCTACCATTTCAAGAGGTACCATAAGTACAAAACCAATGATGCTCAAGGAAAAAGTTCAAGTATTCAACAAAAATAAGGTTCCAGGAATTGATGGAGTACCGGTTGAAATATTTAAACAAGCCGATGAATCCCTGAAAGCACTTAATCATCCATGCTAGGAAACTTGAAAGATGGGTATTTGGCAATTTGACTGGAAGAGGTCTATATTTGTACCCATTTCAAAAAAAAGTTGATCCAATAGAATGATAGACCAATATCATTAATATCACATGCAAGTAAATTTTTGCTGAAGATGATCCTACTATGGTTGCAGCAGCACATTGACAGGTCGGCTGCCTGTTAAGGCAGGATTAAGAAGAGGAAAATGTGATTTGAGGGCTATTATTGCTGATGGTAGATGGATCTTGACTGAAAGCACAGAATATCAGTGAGCTATTTATGCCCAGGCATTTGACGGTGTAGTTCATAACAAACTATGGTTGGCCTAGAGAGTAATGGGAACTCCAGAACAGAACTTGTACATGGATCAGGAGACATCTGTGTGAACAGGGCAGGGAATACTGCATGGTTTAAAATCAGGAAAGGTATGAAACAGGGTGGTATCCTCTCAAAATACTTATTCAATCTGTATCCTGAGCAAATAGCATACTGAGAAAGACAAAGAAACTATTATATGATGAAGAATGTAGCATCATGATTAGGGGATGACGAATTAATAACCTTAGATATGTAGATGACACAAGCTTTCTTGCTGAAGTTGAGAAGACTTGCAGCACTTGCTGATAAAGACAGGGGAATGCAGCCTTCAGTGTGATTACAACTTCATGTAAATAGACCCAAAGCCTCACAACTGGACTAAGAGCTAACATCAGTTGTCAAGGATTTTGTCTTGGCTTGGATTTACAATCAATGTTCATGGAAGCAGCAGACAAGAACTCAAACTATACATTGCATTTGGGTAAATCTGCTTCACAATACCTCTTTAAAGTGTTTAAAAACAAGTACATTACTTTGAGGACAATAGTGAGCCTAATCCAAATGATCGTATTTTCAATTGCTTCATATGCATGTAAACCTTTGGCATTAAATAAGGAAGACTGAAGAACAATTGATGAATTGGGATTGTGGTGCTGATTAAGAATATTGAAAATACCATGGACTGCCAAATGGACAAACACACACATCTTGGAAGAAGTACAGCCAGAGTGCTCCTTAGAGGCAAAGATGACAAGACTTCATTTACGTACTTTGGATATGTTGTCAGGAGAGATCAGTCCTTGAAGGAGGACATGATACTTGATATAGTAGAGATAATGATGAGCTTCATAATTTAACAACTGTTACACTGATATAATGATGTTTTAAGTATTAAATTTTCATACATAAAGTGATAGTTCATTATTTCATACCATTGATACTTAAGAAAGAATAATAAAAGAGAGACACAAAACTAGATTACAAGAGTTTTAAAGCAAATGTTTTGAGAATGATGAGGGTAACAAATGTACAAATGTGCTTGACACACAATGGACGTATGTATGGATTGTGATAAGAGTTGTACGAGCACCCAATAAAATCATTTAAAATAAAGAAAGTAAATGTTTAGAAAATAATGATGGCAACATATGTACAAATATGCCTGATACAATTTATGTATGAATTGTTATAAGAGCTGTAAGGGCCCCTTATAAAATGATCTTTTAATTAAAAATGGTAATGGACAAATATGAAATCGTACTTAACAAAAACAATAAATCTGTTATTTAAAATATTTACATATTACTTTTTAAAAATCATTTTGTTGTGGACTTCTACAGCTCTTATCAAAAATCTACTCATCCATTCATGTATCAAGCACATTTGTACATATGTTGCTATCATCATTTTCATAACATTTTCTTTCTACTTGAGCCCTTGATATCAGCTCCTCATGACCCTAACTCATGAACCCCTCATAATTTATAGATTGTTATTTTTTCATGTCTTACCCTGTCTGATGTTTCCCTTCACCCACTTTTCTGTTGTCCATCCCCCTTGGAGGGACTTATATGTAGATCATTGTGATTGGTCCTCCCCTTCTCCCCACAACTTCCCTTTCCCCTCCCAGTATGAGTACTCTCATTATTGGTCCTGAGGGGCTTCTCTGTCCTGGATTCCTGTATTTTCAGCTCTTATCTGTACTCGGGTACATGCTCTGCTCTAGCTCGATTTGTAAGGTAAAATTGGGGTCATGAGAGTAAGGGGGAGGAAGCATGACAGAGGAAAGTTGTGTTTTATTGGTGCAATACTGCACCCTGACTGGCTTGTCTCTTCCTTGTGACCCTTCTGGATGGGGATAACCAATTGTCTACAGATGGGCTTTGGGTCTCCACTCTGCCTTTCCCCCTCATTCACATTGATATGTCTTTGATGGGTCTTGATGCCTGATACCTGATGCCATTAACACCTCATGATCACATTGGCCGGTGTGCTTCTTCCATGTAGACTTTGCTCCTTCTCAACTAGATGGCTGCTTGTTTATTTTCAAGCCTTTAAGACCCCAGACGCTATATCTTTTCATAGCCTGGCACCATCAGCTATCTTCGCCACATTTGCTTATGCACCCAGTTTGTCTTCTGCAATCATGTTGGGAAGGTGAGCATTCTGGAATGCCAGGTTGTTAGAACAAAGTGTTCTTGCATTGCGGGAGTATTTGAGTAGAGGCCCAATGTCCATCTACTACTTTAATACTTAACATATTAATATATGTACATCGATCTATTTCCCTATCATTATAGATAAATATATTTACATTGCGTAGTAATTCTGGATTGATGTCAACACTTGCAATGTTCTTCTCTTTTATCTATGCATCATCAACTGTGTGATTTATCTTTAACCATCTTTTTGTTGTGTTTGATAAATTAGAAACAGTTTAGATGATTTCTCTTCTTTGAACCTAGTATGTTCATCTTTGAAAAATTCCCTTCCACTTCTGTTTAATTTACAGCAATTGTTCTGACAATATCTTGAGTTCATTAAACATTTTCAAGAATTGAAAAATTCAGTATCTCATGGGAATTTGGAGCATGACAAAGTTGAAATGAGTGACAGCATGTCACCCTCTAATTGCTTGGCACTTTTCCTCTTCACATTATGTTTGTTTACTGATGTAAGAAATGAGAGGGAATAAAAATGAATTCCATCAAAAGTGTAATATGTTTTATGAAATGAATAAATATTATAAGCATTGTTCTAATTTTTTATACATCTGTGACTTGAATGGACATTACTACAGGTATTTAGAATATGCTGTTGTGCAGAGAAACATTCAAAAGAGTAAGGGACCTAAATTTGTGATTTGCCCATTGATTGGGTGCCTAGCCGACCACCATAGAGACAACCTTGATCACAGATGCCATTTTAATAAGCAGGTTAAGAAACTCAACAAAAACTTAGATGATGGTTCTGTTGAACCAGTTGGAACTGACTGAACCCCTGAGTAGTGGGGCACAACAAAGAGGAAGGCCTTCACAAGATGGATTGACACAGTAGCTGTGACAGTAGGCTGCTGCATGGGAACAATTGTGAGGATGATGCAGGACTGGGCAGTGTTTAGTTTTGCTGTGCAGAGTTTCACCATGGATCAGAACTCACTCAGTGGCTCTTAACAAAATAACAAGATGACCAAAGTATTGATCAATGTGGGAACCATCAAAAGAAGATGGAAAGAATACACAGAATCACTGTACCAAAAATAACTAGTCAAAATCCATCTATTTTAATAGATGGCACATGGTTAAGAAGGAGTGGTACTGAAGAAGGAGTTCAAGCAGAACTAAAAACTTTGGCCCAAACCAGCTATCCAGGAATTGAATGAATAACAATTTAAATGCTTAAGTAAGCTGATATAGCGCTGAAAGCATTCACTTGTCTATGTCAAGAAATTTGGAAGACAGTTACCTGGCCAATCAACTGGAAGAGACTCATAGTTGTACCCATTCCAAAAAAAGGTTACCGAACAGAATGCTCAAATTATAGAACAATATAATTAATATCACTTTATAATTTAATTAATTCTCAAATTAGGTAATAATATAATTAAAATACTTTATCAATTTAATATACATTTTCTAATTATCATCCAACAATGGTTGCAGGCATACACTGACAGAAGCTGCCAGAAATTCAGGCCAAATAGAAGAGGAGGTAAATCAAGTGATAGCATAGCTGATGTCAAACTGCGCATTGTACTGCTCTACTTCACAAGATCTCTTTAAAGTGTTGAAATCAAGTACGGTACTTTGAGAACTAAGGCTCTGCTGACCCAAGCCAACATGCTTTCAGTCATCTCGTGTGCATGTGAAAGTTGGACAGTGAATAAAGAAGACAAGAGAATTGATTGGTTTGAATTATAGTGCTTTTGAAGAATATTGAAATACCTGGGATTGTCAAACAATAAGCAGTTCTGAAGTTGGCACAGGATTAAGTGGTGTTTCATTTTGTTATACTTAGCATTGCTACTTGATGGAACCTAATTGATGGCATCTAAAAATAACAATGGTGAGTCTAAACTTCATTGACCAGTCTTTTCTATAATACTATGTACAGGGTTGCAATAATTCATACTCTAGTCAACAGGGACCCACAATAGTAATTTATACCAAAAAGACATGAATCCTTCTTGTTAGCATACTTTTGTTTAAACAGTACATTTCAATAAATGCTGATAATTCTTGTGCATTCCTATGTTGATTTTAAAACTATTTTGTTAAGATCAATCAATAACTACAATTTTTCAAAGAGAATTGAATACTATGATGGATTATACATTAATTTAACATTAGTTTGTAAAAACACTGAGCATTTTCTTATATTCCTTTACAAACTTTTATTAACATAAGCAAAGTGCATCATTATGTCTCTTTCTTAAATTATGTTTTGTTCCTATAGCATTCTACATAAGCAGTTATTAAGTACTATAATTAGGAAGAAGATCTTCAGAGGCTGACAAAATATCTTCTCTTCATAAATTATATAATTAATTCAACATCAAAATGTGATGTGCAGATTAAATTATCATTTATTTTTATTCTCTCTGACATAAATTTGTTCCATGCTCTAGCTTCTCTCTTGAAAAAATGAAATCAAATTATATGTACATTTAGAAAGCAGGAAATTTGTTAGCTGGTTCTTAGAGCTTCACTGCTTAACAGTCATAAAAAGTCAACACTCCAAGTGAATGTAAATAAGAAAGAATGTCCAGTGGAGGGTCAGAAAAAATAAAAAGTGCTTGAGTAATAATCAGCTACGGTAAATAGTGTACAAATAGTTCCCAACTCAGGAAGGTGATCTGCTCTGATGAATCCATTGTGAGTTGATTTTCACATAAGTATAATACCTCATATTTTTAGTTCCATTTTTTGCTTTCATTAATATATTTATAAATTCCATCTTTGTATTTTATGGTTGAGGACATTACATGGAAATGCACAGATACATTTTAATATAAATATTTACACAAATGATAAAGATGAGTTGGACAACATTGGTATTTTGTTACAGTGGTACTAAGCCCAATTGTGGAAAGCTCTAGATTATTCTGGATTATTTCTGAGAATGAGGATGATGTTTTCAGTCACAAAATTAGGAACTGTTCTATATGTGCCTTTTTTTATTCCCTTCAAATATTTTGTGGTAACATCTCACTGCTTCTCAAATCTGTCTGCCCACTGCAACAAAGTTATCAGTGTTTGGGTCCATGTTTTCAAGCAACTGAAGCCCTAGATTTCATTTAGGGCGGAAACCCAGCTAATCTTTTCACTTTATATAGGTAATTAATTAATTAATTTTATATATGTTTGCGTGAATATAGTTTTGACAACATTGCTCTTTCCTATTGTCTGTACTCTCTCTCTCTCTTCTTTAGCATTTATTTTTTCTTGAAAGTTGATATCTGACCCATCAGTTCTCTCTGGAATATAATCAGTTCCACATATCAAATTCTAAACCAGCACTCTTGCCACATGAATGATTCTCCCACCTATCTTTCTCATCATATTATCTTGATCAAATGCTTGGTATGTGTTCACATAACTCAACTTCACTGGACCATCTGCCCCCATTGACCTTGCATACATATTCTCATAACTTCTTGCCAGGACGTTGCAATGATCTCGACGCGCATGGTGGTTGTTAACCAAAGTTTGTTGTAACTCACATGCATAGTAAGTTGGAAGTTTCAAGTACCTACTTCTGTAGGGCTTCTTTATTAGGATGAAACAAAGTTAGATTGGATACGCCCATTTGTTCTTTTCTGTAATTCAGTTATAATAATCCTATTTTTAATGCTCATTTATCAAACTCGATATTTAGGAGATGAAGTAAAATATCTGAAGTACTGTAGCTTTATCTGTATTTCTCTTGATGAGAAAACAGAAATAGTAACAATAGAAATGTGATTTACAATAAATTAGTTCCATATTTGGAAGTTATCTTTTCTCGCAATTAGTTATGAAAGAGAATGGATTCTCACTCTCATCCACCTGGCTCTCTCTGAGATTAAAATTGCCACTGTTGTGGGAATGAATTTCTAACCCGAGGGTCTGGAAACTGCATCCCATGACGCAAATTCAGTATGCTTTTGTAAATGCAATTTTATTGGAACATAGCCATGCTCATCTGTTTACATGTCTATTGGTGCTTTTGTATTAGAACAACAGACTTGATCAGTTATGACTCATAACTTTATTACCCCCAAAGTCCAAATTGTTTACAGCAAAACTCTGTACAGAAAAATTTGTCACTCTGTTTTAGACCATCCTTTCATGCTTTCAGTGAATCCTGAGATGGGCTGTAAGCCACAGTGCTGGAACATATGGCAGATTGTTTGCTGTGAGTCAAAGACTTCAGAAACCAATTTTGCAAAAGGGACAGAGTACTCAGGAAATGACATATATTTTAATCTTTGTAACATATGCATCATGAGCAGAGCTCAAAATTTTTATAGTGTCATTTTACTATCAGAGGATATGAGAGCATGTCCCCTAAAAGTCCTTAATAAAACTGTGTGTGAATTTGAGACCGCAAATACATTTATTTGATACCTAAAATGATTGGGCACAAAAGGGGTAATGGAGATAATACTTGAAAATGAAGTCTTCATAAGAGCCTACTTTTTCCTAAGGGCATCATTGTGCTCTACAAGAGTCTGGAACGGAGGTTGGCTGAGTTCTGATGAAGATTCGTTATGTCAATTTCTGCTTATAGTTAAACTATGTACAACGGAATGAAATATGGCCTGGTCCAGTGCCATCCTTGCAATCATTGCTGTGTGAATCCATTGCTGTAGCCAGTCAGTGCATCTCATTGAAGGTTTTCCTTTTTTTAACCTTTACTTTGGTCAGCACAGTGTTATCAGGCTAGTTCCTCCTGGTAATATACATGTTCAAAGTGTTCACAATGCAAGGTCTAGCCACCACGCTCATGTTGAAGAACTGTACTTCCAAGACAAATTTGTCCATTCTTTTGGAAGGCATGTTATATTCAATATTCTTTTCCAATACCGTAATTCCAGTACATCAATTCATCTCCAGTTTTCTTTATTCATTGTTCAGCTTTCCAATGCAAAGGAGATTACTGAAAATACTATACTTTGGGATAAAGTGCCTTAATTTCAAAGTGCCAATGTGTGCTTTAATGCTTCAAAATCTCTTTTGTAGCAGATTTGTCCAGTGTAATACTTGACTACTTCTTCCATGGGCATTGATTATGAATCCAGGTAAAATGAAATCCTTGACAATTTCGATATTTTCTCCATTTATCACAATGTGAATTGGTTTAATTATAAAGGTTTTTGTTCATTTTTTTATGGTGAAGTATAATCCACTACTTAGATCATATTAATATCTTCATTGCATTATCTTCGTTTTCAGCCAGCAATGTGCTATCATTTGTATATCATTGGTTTTTAATAACTTTCTTTAATCTCAGTGCCGAATCTCTTCAAATAATCCATCTTTTCAGATTTTTTCTTTAACATGTAAATTAAATTCCATATCTTCTTCTGAACCCAGGTTGGATTTCTTATAGTTCCTTGTCAATATCCTTGCCTATGTGCATCCTGATACTGTTGAAGAGATTCTGACTCATAATGATCATGTATGACAGTGGATTTTATATCCCATCAGGAGGCATAGAATAGCTTTTTGTATATTTTTATGATACTAAGATTCATCAATGAATTCCTAATAACTTAATCCAACCATTATAATTTAATGGCCAAAGTAGTGATGTTCAATTGTGGTATATTATTTAAAAGTATAAAAATGAATTTCTAAAATTTGCTGCCAAAAATATGAAACATGAACTGGAATATGCTACTGGATTTTAAGCAACTACCAGGTTAGTGTGCATGCTAAAATATACCATGGGTAACCAATTACAAAATTAAAAATGCAAATAGTGCAACAAGACAAATGATGTATTTTCCCCCAACAAAATAAGAAGAAGGTGAAAAAAGATACCTAAGAAATAAATGAATCTTTTGGGGATCATGTTTTGAGAAAGAAACCAAAAAAGACATATGTGAAAGAGTTTAAGAAACTTAAAATTAATTATTTGATATTATCAAATATCTAATCACTATTCAAGTGTTTTCAATTGTCTCATGGAGGTCTGAAATCAGAGCTTGTTAGCTGTTGTCTAATCAGTTCTGATTCATGGTTTTAGAAAAACAATGCAATATTTCCCATAATGTCTTTGGTGGTTAAAAAATTAATTGGATTTGGCAATTTAAAAGTCACCATTGAGAACTGGTTTGAAAACCCGCAGGAAGGTCTTCAATAGAATCTGGAAAGTGAATACAGCAGGAGAGGAAATGTGCCATTTTTGATACAAGCTAACCTGCATGTACTTAAATGAAGAGAAGGACCCACGGGAGAGGGAGATACTAACTTCTCTGAAAAGAACGTTACAGGAGGAAGATGAATGAGCTAAAACATAGCCCTTGAATGGGTAGAAGTTCTTTTTCAGCAGCTTTTTTAGGGAGTCTCTATGCCCTGGTGGTATAGTGTTTGTGTGGTGGGCTGCTCACCACCAAGTCAGCAGTTTGAAACCACCAGCTATTCCTTGAGAGACAGACAGGGCTTTCTACTCCCAGACAGAATTCTAGTCTGGGAAACTTACAGGAGCAGTTCTATCCTGTCTACAGGGTTAGAATCAACTCCATGGCGGTGAGTTGGGTTTTGGTTGAGTGCACAAAGATGAATTTGGATGATGTACGTATACGATTTAGCATATGTCTGGTACATTGACAAGTTATCATTATGATACTTTTGGATATTGTGTGTGTTTTCATGTTTGTGTGTGATCTGTATCTGAAAAGATTGTTTTGTAATTTTAAAATTTACATGTATATTTTTCTTGTCGTGGTGTACACATTGTATTACTAGCAACAAGATCAGCAATCGAGACCACCAACGAGTCAGTGGGAGAAAGATGAGGTTTTCTACTCGCCTAAAGAGTCACAGTCTCAGAAACCCTATTCTGTCCTACAGGGTTGTTATAAACCAGATTGTGTTGATGACAATGAATTTTTAGTTGATTTTAATATTTTGAAGCTCGTTATATTTAAAAATAAAAAATATTATCCTCACATTTCTTTAAAATGTTTTAAATCTCTAAAACAAGTTAGAACTGAAAATATTTTTATGTATTTTATTGACATAAAATATATTAAAATGCACTTAAAGTCATAGCGTTGAGTCAAATTCTATTCTAGTTTGAGAGAAAGAAGTTAGAATAGGTGAGAGAATAAGAATAATGGAATATGTTTACATCAAAAGTTCCCTTAAGGACAAACATGTTGATCATTGTTACTGTTATTGGGTTCCTTTTATTGTTAGATCGTCTGTCTCTTGCCTCTCAGTAGGACTTAAGCTGTCTGTCCATAAAATTCACATATGTTCTTTTGTAATTATCTTGAAAAATAAAGAATTCAACTAAAGATTGGCCTTTTTTGTTTCACAGAAATGTTCATTATGAAGGTGGTGCTGTATCTGTTTATGCACGTTCCCTTTGGAGACTTGAGACACTGAGAGTTGCGTAAGTAAATCTCTGAAACCTAGTATAACACTCCCAGGTTGCAAAATCGTTCTAGTGTTCTTAACTTGTGTATCTATGGGAGCGTTTATTCTAATAACGAAACATAAATGAATGCAATTTAAGCTTCTTCCTAACTTTACTTATAAAATTATGGTAGGGAGAGCAGGTGGAAACTGAGAAAATATAAAGTGAATTTGTAAACTCTGCTTTTGTCTCCAGATTGATTTGGTTTTGTAACAATATCTCATCCAGACTATACATCTTCTGGCCAAAAGAGTTGCTAGAAAGGAGTGACGGAAGGGTTGGAGACAGGACAAATTGTTTGCAAGCCAATCATGCATTTAAGTTATGATAGACTTGAGATTTAGCCTTCTAAAGGAACCTATATAACTTCCAAATGGTTTATGTAGAGGACTAACATGTGTCTGGTATTTAAATGGTCTGAACCAGCTCTGCAAGTGACTGTGTTTTGTATTCCTATGAAAATAATAAAATGTAGTTACTACAATGAAAGAGAGTCTGCTTAATTTCTTAATTTCTACATCCTTCCCCTACTCTTTCTGGATTTCCTTTCAGTAGGCATGCTCCTAATGTAGTCCTTGTTTGTGGGAATTCAGAAGTGTTAGGTTGAATGGAAAAGCATTTGGCATTTCTGGCTTGGGGGTCACATATTGAAATGGCTCCTATGTAATAGATTATGAGGTCATGTACTTCTGTGATGAAAGAGAGTTCCCTTGTTCACTTCCTTTTACTCTGTTTAAACAGACAACTCCCTGTCCGTGCCTGCCTCTGTAGTTCTGATGTTCACTTAATTATGTAATAGAAGTAGCAGGTTTTTGCCAGGATACAAGCATTGTTTTTTTACTCTTAAAATGCATGCTATTTCTTAACACACTAGCAAGGGGAAATAAAGTACACAAGCCAAGCCTAAAACATTAGTTCTTTTCCCTGCACATTTGTGCATATGGGAGAAGGTATCCATTTTGTCTAATGATTGTTGTTTAGAGAGTTGGACCACTATTGTGTGTTGCTAATCATTGACTTAGTCCCAGAAAAGCCTTGGGAAAATATTATACCCTATGTAATAGCAGAGAAATCTAAAATATGGTAATATTACATTTTATGAACCCCAAAAATGAACTTATAAAGCAGAAGAAATTTCAACATGAACAAGAGTAATTGCTGACTGTCAGCTTGTCTTGCTTGCGAATCACATAATACCTACTTACTTAAAAATAGTTTGATAGCTGAATTTAAAATAAAATCTGTATTGCCACAGATTCACTGTGTATTCATCATAGTAATAAAACAAAGGTAGAGTGAGAGAGAAAGACAAAAATCCAGACTCACAGTTATTAAATTAATTCTGAATCTTACCAACCCTAGAGGACGGAGCTCAGCTGTTTCATAGGGCTTTATGAGCTATCCACTCTCCATCTTTCTGCTGTGGAATTGTAGATGTGTTCCACCAACCAGTCTTTGGGTATAGCAGCTGAGCACTTGAACAACTGCACTTCCAGAGCTCCTCTGGCAGGTAAATAAGTAGGTGTTTGTTTTAGTGACTGATGCTATGTTTCATCTTCAGAAAATGAGCTCATCTTGAATTCTTTTAGATCTGCAGCTCTAAACTAGTGGGTCGTGACCTCTTTGGGGGTCATAAGACTCTTTCACAGGGGTTGCCCAATTTATGACAGTTGCAAAATTACAGTTCTGAAGTATCAATGAAAATAATTTTATGGTTGGGGGTCACTACAACATGAGGAAATGTATTAAAGGGTCGTGGCATTCAGAAGGTTGAGAACCACTGCTTTATATACATATGATAGTGATGATAAAATGTCTTTTTAAATTATTTTGAATAAGATATCAGAATAAAACACTTGAAAAAAAAGAAATGATAGGGAATGATGTAGTTGAATTGTCACTTTCCAAAATAGGTGGTACTATGTTATAACAGAATCAGGACACGAAGAAGGTTAAGTCCTTCTCTGAAAGTAATATTTTAACTAGTATCTTTTGTTCATTTTTCTATAATGTTTTTGATCAACTAATAAATATTTGTTGAAAATTT
The DNA here is from genome assembly GCF_050624435.1 of Tenrec ecaudatus. Taxonomy (NCBI): domain Eukaryota; kingdom Metazoa; phylum Chordata; class Mammalia; order Afrosoricida; family Tenrecidae; genus Tenrec; species Tenrec ecaudatus. The sequence continues at coordinate 61,948,410 of NC_134537.1, read as the reverse complement.
ATAAGATGTCTAGCAGACAAGTATTATCTTTTTTGTTTTTGTAATTTTACCCAACATCACTTTTATTTCCCCCCAACAGTTTTGTTAGCATCTAATTAACATAAGTAAGATTTTTAAGCTACCTAAACAACACCATATGCATTGGACCAGTCCCCAGAGAAGGACAGCATGATTGATAGAGTGGAAGGGGCAGTAAAAAGAGGAAGGCTGTCAACAAAATGGATCGACACAGTGGTCACAGAAAGGGTCTGAAGCATTTGGTCATTTTCTCCTTGAAATCATGTTTCTGGTTACTCTCTTATGACAGAACTTTACCTAAAGTAATCTATATTAATGATTGAAACATTTTTCTCTGTTCATTTTATCAAATACCTTTGTGGAAAAAATATATCTTATTGTCATGTTTCTTGTGGCAAAAACCAGTTTGCTTAAAAAGAATGATTATAGAATTTGTTGAGTTGTTTTGTGATTTGCTTTTTGTGTTCTCAACATCAGCAACAATATAAATTATTGAAAATGAAATAAGACATAATGTGATTCAAAACTTTAAAATACTTTCATTCCATTCATTGATTATTTATAATATTGAGTTCCTTCTATATAAATAAATAGTTGATGATGAATATTTACATAATGAAAACAATGAAATTAATTGAAAATGCACGTCTTAGGGGATAAGGGATGTTATTGTATCTGGGTTAAAGGCGTATTCATTGGTGCCTATTATTTCAGATTATTTGGTTACTTGAGATTCAGGTCTTTGGTTCCCAGGCCAAAGCATCTTGTGTGAATAAGAACACCCTCCATTTTTTATGTATTAGAAAAAAATGATAGTAAAGGTATTGTTGGAAAGGAAAACTGCTAAAATTTCCTACCCAGCTGATTGGCCAAAATTGAGAATCTGAATATATATATATATATATATATATATATATACATATATATACACCTCTGGCCACAAAGGTAGGGAAATCAGATATCCTATTATGCATATCACCATTTTAGAGAAATTTTAGTATATTTATATAAGGAGAGTAAATGGATATTTATAGTAATGCAATTAGTAATAGCAAATGCTTGAAAACCAACTGCATTTCTGTCAATCCAAAAAACTCACTGCCATTGAATCACTTTTGACTCATAACAACCCTATAAGTTGTGACAGTCATTAAATGACTATTACATTATAGTTAAAATTAACAAAATAGAGTTAACTATATATATCTGGATGGATTGTGTAATAAAATATTTCACAAAAAGCCATTTTCAAAAAGATTCTATAATACTATTGATAGAAAGCTTGGAAGCCAAAGGTTTGTATAATTTTAGATGTACAATATGTAGTGCAGGTAAATATCACGAGTGCATGCACTAGAGTGATAGATACCCCGAATTAAAACAGAAGTTAATTGGGACAGAACTTCATTGTGTTTTTGATATTGCAACTTAAGGCAGATGTTGAGTACATATAGGTGCTCCCTATATTTGTTTTTATACCTTTGAGTGTTTTAAAAAATTATGTAGGTAAGAGCAAAAGAGGTGGTACAGAAATAAAGACATTTTATCTGTCACTTGCTTATTAATAGGGACAGTAAAAGGAGATGCAGCGGGAGGCTAGTGAGGCTACAAAGGAAGGACTTATTGGTTTAAAAAAGTCTACAGTCAGTTTGGCAGTCTGTCAGCCTAGTTTTCCAGATATACGGTAAATGGAAATGACATCTTGGTAAACTAAGGTTGGCTCTAAGAGCCATGATATTTTTAAATAAGCAAACGAAAGTTTCATCTTTACAGTGGCAAGTAACTTTGAAAAACTAAGCTTTTTACTGTACTTGCAAGCTAACAAGCTAGCCTGTCAAAATAATCTAGGGGAAAGACATAAGATTCCAGGGTCGGGAGTGCGGGGGTGGGGTGGGGGAAGCAACATCATTAACCAAGTACAGCAAGCAGCATGAGCTTTTTATTTACATCAATTCTTCTTGCTTCTTAACCCTAAGTAAACAATGATGTTGTGCTAGCAGGATTTGTGTTACAACAGAGGAACCCTGAGCTTGGGAACCCCAATGACTTTAAAGGGCTGTAGCAAACCTGACTACTCTTTCCCATAAAATAAAAAAACAATAAAGAAACAAGCTCCCTGCTCTTGGGTTGATGCCATTTCACAGTGACCCCATTGGACAGGGTGGAACTGCTCCAGTGAGTTTCTAGACTGTCACTGCTGAAGGAAGTAGAAGTCCTGTTTTCTCCCTTTGAGTGGGCGGTGGTTTGAGCGGGTGGATAGCAGCCATGATTTTGGTCAAGCTGATGAAGAAACAAATCTTCTTTGCTCTGTTGTCCAAGGCTACACAAGCATTCTTGAAATGGTCGTGCAGAAAAAGTTGTCAATATCTCCTGCTGGGAAGATGTGCAGAAAGTGTGCAACTACATTCTAGACTTGTATGAAGAGCAAGGGTCGAAATGCTCCCTCTTTCTTTCAGCTATTAAAATACGTAACTCTCAAGTCAATGCAAATACATAACTTTGGAGCCTCTTGAAGGACAGGATACCAAAATCTATGAAAGCATGAGAGGAAATATAAGAGAGAGATATATAAGACAAAACTCAATTTTTGTATGCTAGGTACATTGTGTAGACAATTCAGAAAAAGGGACTTCAAAATATATATGTAATTACTTATGTGCTTATTTATTACATAATGAAGGATTTATACACCATAGAGGTATATGATGAAATGTAAAAATAGAAAGTGAAATACAGATTTTGTTGCTTTTACAAAACAAATTCCAGATATGTTTTCAAAAATCATAGCTATTTCTTCCCTTCATACTGAGTCCACCACTTGTCTGTGAGCTTTTTGTGCTGTGTTACTTTACATGTTTCTGTGACTCTGGAAGATATGGCACCGTTATTTCAAAGATGGGCAAGGTAACCCCAAATGGTCACATTTTGGTGATGTTTTAAACTAAGACAGACTATTAAGAAGGTCTGGACCGTCTCTTTCTAACAGAGTTGCACAGTGAGGATGTTGTGAATGGCAGATGAACATTATGTGATATATTGGTGAAGATCAGCTTAAGATTTAAAAGCACTCAAAATAGGACTAGGGAAGAGCTGCTTCCTCAAGAGAGAGTCTACATAAATTATGCCGATAAAGTAAATCTTGTAGGACCTTTATTTGCTGATATGACACAACTCAAAGAGAGAAAAATACTGGCACACACCCATGAATAATTGGAATTACATTGTAGGAACAATGAGTCTAGAAAACTTAGAAGTTGTCAGGAGTGAAATACAACACATTAAGATTGATACCCTAGAAATTAATGAGCTGAACTAGACAGGCATTGGTCATTTTTAATCAGATAATCATATCACCTATTCAGACAGGAATTAAAAGTTTGAAAAGAATGGCATCACATTCTCAAAAACTTTTCAAGCTCTATCCTGAAGTTCAATGCTGTCAGTGGTAAGATAATACCCATATACTTACACTGAAGACCAGTTAATGCAAAGACCATTCAAATTTGCACACTAAGTCCTAAGTCAAGGATGAAGTTGAAGTTGCTTTTGGTGCCATCAAGTCAGCTCCGGTCCATAGTGATCCTATGCACACAGAACGAAACACCGCAGGGTTCTGTGCTATCCTCGCCAATGTTCCTATATTCAAGTTCATTTATGCAGCCAATTTGTCAATCCACTTCTTGTGCATCTTCCTTTTTAGTTTTATTTTTTGGCTACCCTTCCATTTTACCTAACATGCTGTGCTTTTCCAGGGATTGGTCTCTCCAAACAGTAGGCCCAAAGTATACCTCTAAGGAGCACGCTTCCCTTACTTTTTCCAACACTCTGGCCTTATTCTTTGAATGCCAGGAAGAAGTGGAAGACTTTTTTAAAACAAATTCTGCAATTTAATGTTAATCAATATGCAATCAAGAAACACTGATAACTACTAGAGATTGGAAGACAACAGTTAGAAACAAAGAAAAACACCAAGAGTGGAAACTATAGTCACTGTGATAGAAATGACACCAGAGACCACATGATAGCATTTTACAAAACTGGAGACATTAATTGCAAATGCTTTATTCATAACATAAACTGGTTGATTTCACAAGATGGAATACACAGGAATCAAATGGGCTATATCTGTGGAAAGGGATGGAAAACCTCAGTATAATAAGTTAGAGCAAGATCAACAGAACAGACCTATCGATTGCTCATATATGCAAGTTCAGGTTGAAGCCGAAGAAAACTGAAACAAGTCCATGCGAGCCAAAGTATGTCTTGTAGCACATACCATCTGAATGTCCAGAACATATCAAGAATAGATTTGACACATTGAACGTGAATGACCAAAGGTCAATGACTTTGTGGGATGACATCATACATGCAGAAAGTAAAAGGTCATTAAAAAAGAAAGGAAGGAAAAACAAAAACTGATGTTGCAAAGGGCTCTGAATACTTTCTTTTGTTGGTAAAGTAGCTAAAGCAAATGAAAGAAATGATGTAAAACAGGTATCATCTGTTTTGGGATCCAAGGGTTGCTTGAGAAGACAAAAAAAAGCTATATGTTGAAATGTTTCAAAACCTAAATTGGAATATCAAAAGAGAGGCATATAATCAACATTTTCAAGCTTGAAGAATGAAGTCAAAAAGTTAGGCAATAATTACAATATTGAAGTATGCTATGGCAAAACATTAAATGCAGTTCACCAAACTGACCTTCACCAAAGGACCTAAAACATAATGGGGAACAGATAGTCTCCTCAATAAATGGCACTGGAAAAATCGCATGCCCGTCCACAGAAGAAACAAGGCCAATGCCTCCTCACTCCACACACAAAAACAAACTAAAGATGAACCCAAAACCTAAGTAAATCCCAGAGTCATAAAAAGCACCACTGAGAACAATTAATGGCCCTACTCCAGAGCATAAATACACGATCAAACAACAAAACCACACACCATGTTGTGGTTAGGCGCAAGTGAGTAAGTTCCAACCCAAAGTGACCCTATGCACATCCGAATGGAGCATTGCCTGGTTTTATGCCATGTTCACAATTGTTACTGTACTTGAGCCCATTGTCAATCCATCTTGTTGAGGGCCTGGCTCTTCTTTTGCTGCCTAAGTATGATAAGTGACGCACCGTAGATAACAAATTGATGATTGGGACTTAACTAAAAAGAGGGCGCTTTGATGCACACTAGTAGGTCCCAGTCATCTACTGTGCGTGGTTTCTTTGTTATGCTAGAGAGTGTCTTTAGGTAAGAGAAAGCTTGAAATTGATTTTCACCTTCAGCCTCATGGCACAGTGTTGAAAGTCTTGGTCAGCAGGACAGGTCAGAGGTCACTTGCTATGCCTAGGGAGAAATATTTGGAAATGTACTTCTGGAATGATTTACCACCTTTCTATAGGACAATAGAAATTCTATTTGTGAAATTATGAGTTGAAACCCACTCAAAGCAGTGGATTTTGTTTTGTTTTGGAATTTGGATGACGGGCATACAGTAATTGCCTTCTGGTTAGGTTCACTGGAGGGTAACTATGAGACCTGAAGTTATTTTATGATGCTGCTAATCACAGTTCAGCATTCAGATGACACTGGTGAGAACTTTACACCACAACAAAAGAGGAGTGTGGTATCCACGACACCTTCAAGAAATTAGGGTAAAAACTATAAATGTAGTCTAAATTTTATAGTATCTTGTTAATGTAGGCTAAGTTGATGATGATTAAGATGAATGATTATTTGAAAAAATATTCAAATATTTCTTCAAATGTATTGTTCTCACAGTATATAAATTTTTAGTGTATAAATTTTTGTTTTTGTGATAATTCTACATTATCATCAAGGTTAATTGGCACATGATAATGTATTTAGTGTGAAACTGTTCCTATTTAAATGTTTTACAAGCAAAATCTATAGAAAAACAAACTAATTTAATATTCTCCTGCTAATTCTTCGTGGTAGTTTTGCAAGTCAAAAATCCAGATTAGGAAAATAACCCCAAATTGATATATACAATTGATATATACAAATTGATATGCAAAGCTATATGACATACTTCTCTTGAAACTCAGTGTCAAGTTAGCGCTGATGCATAGTGACCGCTGTGGGTTTCCAAGGCTGTAACTGTTTATGGCAAGAGGCAATCCAGTCTTTCTGCCACAGACTTGCTGCTGGTTTCAGCCTGCAGACGAGGAGCATCACAGTGGAATGCATAACCACTGCACCACCAGGGCTCCTCCCGGATTGTTTTAGAGTATACCTTTTCCCTTCATAAAATACCTGTCAGTATTCTCTTCATGTCATTTAGCTACCATTTTAGCTTATCTAATATCAATTTTGCCATCATAATTTCCTTTTGGCATGGTAAATGATTTTCCCTCATTTATTTATCTACTGTATTTTGTGTTGATATATAGCAATCATTTACCATTTCAACGTTTCTTTTACTTATATAATTCAATGACATTACTTAAGCTCATCAAATTGTGAAACCATCAACACTATTTGTTTCAAATTCTTCATCATCCTTGATAGAAGCTCAGCCTCCTGAGCAGTGATTCTTTCTGTCTCCCTCCTTCCTGCCTGTCTCTGAGCACCAGTAACAAACTTTATCTCTATGTGCTTACTTGTTTTAGATATTTTATACAAGTAACTTCATGCAGTATTGCTTGCATGTCTGACTTCTTTCACTCCACATGTTTCCCCCTGTTGCTCCATGGTACAGCAGGATTTCTTTTCCTTCGGTGGCTGAGCACTGTTCCAAATTAAATGAGTATGTCACATTTTATTCTTCTGTCCATCTGTTGAGTAATATTTAGGCTAATTACATGTTTTTATTATTATGTGTATTGTTGCAAACACTCATTTATTTGAGCAATTTTGCATTAAATGTTATTAAGTATGTGTCCTATTCACGATATGTAGGCAGTCATATAGCCCAGTTCTGTAGTTAGTGACATTCATGATATTAGAGCTGGGCCCTCTCTCAGCCCTGGAGTACAGGCATAGTTCTATAATGTATGCTACTATTGTGCAATGTGGACTCTGGATCTAGATTTTGTTTTCTGTTCTTTATGATAAATAGGGTAATATTTTAAACCAGATTTTAATAATCATAACTTCTTTATTTTAACTTTTCTCCCCTCTAGGCTTTTCACAACTCTAATTTTCTTGAGTCTTTTACTTTTGGTTGCTGTTCATCAATTTTTAATGATATGATTTTTCTACAACATTAACATTTAGATAGCCAAAGACAACCTAAATACTGTTCAATAGGAGAATGAATAAACAAACAAGGGTATATCAACAAAATAGAATAGTATAAGATGTTAAAGAATAAGGATGATCTGTGAAATACCTCATAACATAGATGAGCCTGAAAGACACTATCCTGAGTGATTAGTCAATCACAAATGGATAAATGTTGTATGAAACCATTAGTATAAAAATTCAAAAACAGTTTTCATACCAAATGGACACTCTTTGATGGTTGCCAGGGGCAGGAGAGGAAGGGTACATTAACTGCTAACTAGCAGGTAAGCAGTTGGTTGAAAGGGAAGACAGTATACGGTAAGAGTGAAGTCAGCAAAGAAGATGAAGGTTAAAAAAGACAACAGGGCAAGAGAGACAATACTATATATATAAAATCCTGAAATAACAATACAGTATGAGTGACTATGTAGATTAAGCATGCGTGCTGACACAGATGGGATAATTCAGACCATATCCATAGGAAGAAAAAAGTAAACTAAAGCATAGGGCTAGAATTCTATTGTCAATAAACTATGCTCTAAATAAACATTTTAGTTTAAATATATGATTTTCAACGAAATCTGTTTTAAGATTGACTATGATACTGTTATTTTTCATGTATATTCTGTGCAAGTACAGTTCAAAAGTATATTCTAATTTATTTAAATTTATAATTCTTCTTTCTGTAAGCATGATTATAGGTTAACTCAGAACACAAACTCCTAGTCTGCATTTAAAATTCTATATAGGATGCTCTGAAATAAGAAAATCTTGACTTAAACTTCATGATACTTGTGACTTAGATTTGTGGCATTGGATATTGCTTAATTGTTCTGAATAGTCATTTGTGATATGTAAAATAAGATTAATATCACAAACATAAGATTTTTGAGAATACTTAATAGGGGAATGCGTGCAAAGAACCTTTGTTCATTGTCTGACATACACATTTTACTGGCTGTTTCTCCTGTTATTATGGCTGTTATTGCATCCAGTCCTAATATTTTTTGTTAGATGGAGTGGAAGCCATATAAGATGGGGCCAGCCCTTCCGACTACGCCATGTGACAACAGGAAAATATTTAAGTCTCCTGGAAGACCAAAACCTTCTACTCATGGACAAAGAAAAAGCCGATGTAAAGTCTACAGCATTTACCTTCCGGTCCTCCAAGGTAAGACAGAAAGAGTATTTTTAATTTCTTGTATGGATATCCCTATTACATTTATTTTAATGTGGAAATGCAAAAAAATCAATGTTGTGAGCATGCTTTACATATATTTCCAAATTCTTAATTTTTCTCCAAACTGTTCTTACAGAGTAAAACTCATTTCTTGAATGTGCCAAAAGTGTTTCATCTAGCTAAGAGTTCTGCAGTTATATAGCTCCTTTCCTGTCCTTCAGGAGTTGACAGTAGTGTTTGCATCCCTGTGCTAGAGTATGATTAAATACTAATAATAAACTAGTTTGCATCTAATCAATTTTGCTTCAGGGTGATCCCATGCAAATCAGAATATACCGTGCTCCATAAGATTTGATGGCAACAAGTGTACAGCTGTGTTTGACACAATGGATGGATGTATGGATTGTGATAAAGAGTTGTTCGATCCCTCAATAAATTGATTAAGTAATTAAAAAAAGAATACATAATGAAGAAAAAAAGATTTTCAGTGACTGATTTTCAAAAGTTTATCTCATGTTTTTTCTTCTGAATAGGAAGGCCATTTCTTTAGACCACTTCTTCCTACTTCACTTATGGCTGATGAAGTGAAACCAGAATGAGCCAGATTTGTAAACTGTGGTGTACTGGAACAGTAACTGAAACAAGAACATATATGTGCTGATGCTCAAGTAGAAACTTAATTTTCCTTTCTCAAAACACAGGCAAAACCACGTTACTTTGCCAACTGTATTTCTTAGCAAGCAGAATTGAGTGCCCTGATGAAAAAAAACTGTCACAACCAACTGTGCCTCACCAATGTGTGTCACTCTCCATCCACAGTCCTAGCAATAATCCAATATTCTGCACCAGGCGCCTCAGAGAGCTGACTGTGCTTCTTTTGAGGCACTGTTCCAGGGCTTTGACCCATATTTTTCTCATTGTGGTTATTGTTCCACTTCACTTAACACCTAAAATTTCACTTTTGTTCCAATTTTATTGTGATACTATGATTGAAACTATTAGAAGTCCTGCTCATGAAGAACCTATGCATGGGTAGACTTGAATTCCAAATCTTTCAGCTAGTAATCAGACTTTAGACTAGACAAAATTAAAGGCACATCAAAATCTGATTGGAATGCAGTACTGTACTCCAGCATATGCAGAACTCCTGTGTGCTCGCTGACCCACCACACATGCCATGAATGTTGCACAGCAAAGTAACAAATGCCTAGAATAGTTTAGTGTCTCAATGTCACGTTCATTAGCAATAAAAGAAATACAGATTAAAACAACAATGAGATGTCACTTCACACCAACACTTTTGGCAAAATTCAATAAAAATGAAAATAACAATGCTTGAGACTATGTGGAGAGATAGGAATGCTTTTACATTGCTAATGGGACTGTGGAATTGCACAACCATTATGGAAATCAGTGCAGAACTTCCTTAAACAAATGCAAGTCCCTTATGATCCCCAATTATGAAGGAATGTATCAACAAACTCTGGTACCTTTATACCATGCACCCATTAAAAAAATAACAACTCTCTTAAACATCAAAATAGATGTTTTGGACAAAACTGGAAAAATGGTATGCTTAGAAAACTCAGGCAATCTTATACAAATAGATATTTAATATCACCATTATTATATGGAAAAACAAAGAAACACCAGCATACTTTATAAACCAGTAAAACAAGACTTTGATGAGTATAAGTAGGCCAGGGATGGAGGCAGTAATGGGGGATAGGGAGACAGTCTGCAGTGGGTAGGTAGATGAGAAACAACAACAAATCCACATATTTGGAATGTTTAATAGGATATTGGTATTGATTTCATTCTTGATATTGCCTGTGTAAATCTATATATAATGATTTTAAAACGTAATATATAAAGTAATGGATTATATCCACAATAATTATATTATATACTGTATGTTATATTAATATATTATATGTTATTATATATTATGTTTTTTTAAAAACTAACTAAAAACCTCCCTCCAGATTTCCTATCTCTCAAACCTAAATAGTGGTATGATGAGAGGGTGAGAGAGAGAGGTGGGGGTGGGTGTTTAGTAAAATTGAAATGGACTTGGAGTCTTTAGTGATAAAGGATTTCATGTAAAACAAACAAACAAAAAATACCTGTTCACTTCATATGTTCCAAAGAGTTTTTGAACTTAATATGCGTATCAGATGAGAGGAAATTTGATCAGATGAAACTGAATGGACCGAAGAGGGGAACTTCAAGGGATTGACACGTACAATGAGTGATGCAAAGTTACAAAAGTCTACATAGAAAACAAAATCTACAGGAGAGAGAAGAAAGTATAAATAAATAGTAAAAAAAAAACCATTGCTGCATTTCTGTTTTGTTAATTAAGAAAATATGATCAATATTTTTATTGTTGTGTGCCTATTGAGTCAATCCAATTCAGCAACCCTGGAGGACAGTGCAGAACTTCCCTTCCGGTTTCCTAAACTGTAATCGTTAACAGAAGCAGATGACCAGATCTTAGCTCCTGCAAAGAAGTTGGTGGGTTCAAAGAATGCATATTTTAGTTAGCAGCTAAGTAAGTAATCATTGTGATACCATAGATTCTTTACGAAAATGAATAGAAGGTGTAAATAACATATAAGAAGGTATATCATTCACAAATAAGAACCAGTTGTCATTGAGTTTATTCCAATTGATGGCTATCCCATTTGCATCAGAAAAACTGCTCTACAGTTGGTTTATTGATTTTTAGAATAAACCACCAGGTCTTTCTCTTGAGAAACCTCCTCAAGGACTCAAACCTCCCACCTTTTGGTTAGTAAGCAGACACTTATTTGCACTACCTCATGACTCTTACTCATCTATTGCATCTATATCCATATCTCATACTTGGAACTTTGGGGTGTCTAAGGCTGGCATCCTACAGGGATTCTTCTTCCAATTGGAATTTCTTTCACTTGTGAGTCTGCAAGCACTGACCCTAGGCTTTGCTTGGGAACCTAAGATTTCACCAACCCAGAACTTGAGAGATATAGTCAAAAGAAGGGACTCTCCTCACCTCCACTCCTTGATTTTTAAACAAATACTATTTATTTTAACAGTTTTATTGGCATATAAATCACATATCATACAATTCAATAGTTCAATCATATTAAAAAGGGTTGTGGAGATAATTATCTCCACAGTCCATTTTAGAAAATCCATTGTCTTCCTTTACTTATTGTTATCAGCTCCCCAATTCCCATCCACCTCCCTGTCATACGCTCCGAGGAGCCATCATTGCAGCCCCTGTCTTTATGTCTTCACGCATCTTGGATTTCATCTACAGAAAAAACATAGGAAAAATTCAGGGGGTGGGGGAAGGCCACTGAAGCTGCCACCTTAAAAACCACTTAAATAGAGGAGACCCCACCAAAGCCGGGGTGGCTATTTCAGAATTTGGGGAAGGGAAAGGGTTGTTCAGTTGCTGCTACACAACATTGTGCTGAGATCACACAAAGAAACAGACATTTCTAGCAGAATGATAATCGAAACTTAATAGAAACACAAGTCAGGATGGTGGGGAGTTCTCAGAGAAGACAATTACATTTCTGTTGGTGGGTAAGCGAGGAGGAGCAATTTCCCATAGGAGAAAAAAAAATAGGCTTAACAGTATTTGTATAGAACTCAAGGAGAGAATATGCCCAGTACTGTGTTCCTAATTGGACACTTTTGACCTAGTTGTTACCCAACCCTGGATGATACAGGCTGTGTGCTATAGGGGACCTTAGACTTTGTTCTTTTGAGGCAAACATCCTCCTCCATAGAACATACCAGAAGGACTTGATGTAGAAACCCACTTAAATGAACCGGAGTTTACCCCTAACTCACTTGTCTCCCTTGATCTTACGGTTGAAACTCCCTAGTATTTCAGAACCAGTTTACAGCGATCCCAAGGATATAGAACTGGAGTTTTTGGACTTTAGTGTGTATTTCTTGCCTTGAGAAGGTGTCCAGTGAATTGTGGCCTGGAACTACCTTACAGTTACTATTTTAATGGCCCCCTTGGTTTATTTTGACCAATTTTAATGACTTTTCTAAGGTAATAAAACATCTTCCATTTTTAAAGTTATGGTCCCCCAATTAAAATTTTAAAAATAATACAAACGATTCATATACTAAATTATGTTTTTCCTTCTAAGATATCATGCCTACAGAAACACATACCTAACAACTACGCAAACAAGAAGCTCACTGCCACTGAGTCTGGGCTGACTAATAGTGACCCTCTGGGTCAGGGCATATCTGCTTCTGCGAGTTTCTGAGAATAGCACTCCTATGGATGTAAAAAGCTCAGTCTTTCTTCCATGGAGCAGCTGGTGGTTTAAAAATTGCTGACCTTGTGGTTAGCAGCCCAGCGCAGAACCACTACATCACTAGAGCTCCTTAAGTGCTAGTGGACTCTTATTTCCTTTACAGTTCTACTTCTGTTAGCTTCCAAAGTTCATCTATATGGATCATAATAAATTATGGATAATTTTAAGGATAAAAATGTTTTAGATCTAATGAAAATAAATGTTATAGGAACTTAGAAAATTTATATATATATAAATATATGTGTATATCTATATATCATATAGATATATTTAAAACCTTATTGCTATATAGTAGATTATAACTCATAGGGACCCTATAGGACAGAGTAGAATCACCCCTGTGGGATTCTGAGACTTCAAATTTTTATGAGAGTAGATAACTTAATCTTTCTCCCTCAGCGTTGCTGATGGGGTACAGCTTCTGACCTTGCGGTTGGCAGCCCAACACCTAACTAACTACACCACCAGGACTCCAAAGTCAGGATTTGGCAGAAGACTCAGTAATGAAACATAATCAAATATAGAATGGTTTTTCATATAATCCTGGTGGGTCCTCTCTGTGGAAAATAGTTTACCCAATAAAGACCCTAATTTGGTTCATGTAGTTTTTTTTAAGAGACATTTTTCACTTTCTCTACTCTTAAGACTCCTCCAGGACCAGTGGTGAGAGAGGCGATGCCTGGAGGGTGGAGGGATAGTGGGGTAGAAAGGGGGAACTTAATACAAGAACCAATGTATAGCCTCCTCCCTGGGGGAGGGACAGCAGAGAAGAGGGCAGGGGAGACGTCGGACAGTGTAACATATGACAAAATAATAACAATTTATGAATTATGAAGGCTTCATGAGGTAGGGGGAAGTGGTGAGGATGGGGGAAATTAGCAGCTGAAATTAAAGGCTCCAGTGGAAGGCAAATATTTTGAGAATGATGATAGCAACAAATGTGCATATGCGCTTGATGCAACGGATGTATGTATGGATAGTGATAAGAATTGCACGAGTCACCAATAAAATGATGTTTTAAAAAAAGAACCTTGAACCATCATTCCACTATGCTGAAATGTCATTCTTGAAAATCACTCTTATATTATTCTTTATTAATCATACTTGTGTAGTTAATTCGGATGCATGCACTTTGATTTTTAGCTAACATTTTCATCATAACATCCCTCTGTAGATTACTTCTCCCACTTAACTCTTCGCCTTGATTCATTAACAGAAATCGTTTACTATTAGAATGATAGAATAGCAATCTCAGATAAAACTACCAATAGGATTACAAGGCTAGTGAAGCAATGAAAATTAAAATTACAATACATTTCCAGGACATTTTTCTTTGTATTTTATTTGAGATTTTTATTTTAAGCATACAAGCATCACACGATTAAAATAAGAGTAACTGTTAACAATGTAATATGTGCTAATGATGTGTTTGGTATAGTACCTGAATATTAGTATAATCCTATGGAATTTAGATACTATATTTAATCATTATTATGCAGATGTGGAAACTGAAGCTTCGACAATATAGGACTTCTATCTTGAATAGAAGTGTTAAATTATAGTCAGTTTTAGTAAGAATATTAAAGCTTTAAAATAATACTGGTAACAGAGTAGATAGATGTGTCAGTTACCACTGATATAATCTCTGACTGTGTTTAAAGAGAAGTTATTCCTCTTAATTCAAAGAGTAAAGCATCAGAGTTGGAGGAAGCCTTATTAAAATCCTTCCATATGCAGATGGCACAACCTTGCTTGCTAAAAGATAGGAGAACTTGAAGCACTCGCTGATGAAGATTAAGGATTGCAGCCTTCAGTGTGGAAAACAACTCATCTTTAAGAAGACAAAAATCGATAGGCACCTAATAAGCCGCATTGGTCCTGGTTTCTGTACATTGTCTGGGGACCCAGGCCATGTGCCATAGAACACTGGGAAAATGAATACTGGATCTTCAAGGTGAACATTACACTCCAAAGACCATACCAAAGGGAGCCTATGTAGAAACCCGATAAGGTGAACCAGACTCTAACTCACACACACCTATAACCTGAGGACTTAACGACATTACATGGTGTATGAAGAAGCAGAAGACAACCATACTAAGAGTAGTGAGCTGTCAGTAGGCAAGCCAACATTGCTTTATTACTTCAATACCCTAATTGCTGTATTATGATATGTATTATTCTGGCAGATCTGTGATTGACATAGTCAGTAAATATTATTGAAAGGTTTGCCTGAAAACCAATTCCAATTGCTTCTGTAAATAGTGTCTAGTCATGGAAAGGATTTAAGGTATTGCAATATGTAGTTAGATACACATGTTCAATCTCTCTCAATAGTGTTTTAAAAATTAGTACCATGGGATAATTAATGACACGATAAGCAGAAGTCTATTATGCTCCAAGGAGAGCATAGAAAAGATTTTCTACCATAATTACCAAGGATGTCTCTAAGCCAGAAGCAGATAAAAAACATAGATTCTTGAATGAATTGGGGCTCAAACTTAATCCTAGCTCCAAGTTAAGAACAATTAGTTCTTATGACATGACCCTGCTCCATACTTGCCTTTTTGAAGAAAAAAACAGAAGATATGGGTGCTAGAGCAAAGTGTGGTGAAGAAAGTAGATGATGCCCAATTATCAGATATAATAGTGTCTGGAATCTCAAAGGCTTGTTTTTAAATATGCAGCCATCTAAGAGAGACTTCAACTAAATCCACGTGGAAGAAGCACCCCATCTGTCACCCAAGGATTATAAATAATATAATCCAAATCCAAAGGAGGGAATAATTTCAGAGCTTAAATTCTGAGATTCTGTTGTTCAGAAGGCTTTGGATGACAGTGAAAGCCCAAAATACATTTGTAGCATCTATATAGGGAATAAGTGTCTTGTGATTTCCCTCTAACCATAATTGAGGGATGGGAATGGTCTGGTTATCAGACAGAGAGTATTAGAGAGGCAACTATCGGAGACTAAAATGATCAATCTGACTCGAATGGTTAAAACTTTGTCACTTAATCTTTTCCCTGATACACTTTGGCCTTGATCTAGTTTTAATATTTTCTGTGGCTTAATTTTTTTTCATATTGGGGTTTATCTCTCTGTTGTATTTGGAATCGCTGTTGTATGATTTTCTATGCTCAACAGTATATGAAACCCAAGATAGATAAACCTGTAGAGATAAAAATTAGAATAAGTGTTCTGGGGGTACTGTGGGAGAAGTGGGAAAGTAAGGGGTGTTAATATCAAGAAGTTCAAGAAGGTAGAAGATCTTTTGAAAGAGGTTTTGGTAGCAATTGTGCAATACTGTGATTGAGCTATGGAATTATATGATGTTTGGGTGTGCTCCTAATAAATAGATTTGGGGAAAAATGAATATTATGGGGGGAAATTACACAATAATTTACATAAAATAAAGGTATATCCTTCTGCTTTTATTTTTAGAAATTAAAATGTCAGTTGTGTACATTTATAATATCCCTTAGAGAATTTAGTTTCAATACTCCTGTTTGCAGTTGTAGTTAAAGCTTCCTTCTTTTGGCTTTTTCTCTTGGTATCTTCTTATATTCACTGTACTGTCAAGTTACTGCCTTATTGTTATTTTTATCTTAATTGTTCATGATATGACAGACATCTCATTCACTTATTATTACCAAGCATTGTTCATGCTCCATCACTTAATGATAAATAATGGTGTAGGATAGACATGTTCATGAATATCATTTTAAATTATGTTTTTATATTTTGCATTAATAAATATTCATTGAATGCAACAATAACAACAAACGAGGAAACCAAAATCTTCAGAACTGGACCAATAGATAACATCATCATAAATGGAGAAAATATGGATGTAGTCAATGATTTAGTCTTGCTTGATCCACAATCAGTACTTATAGAAAAGATCAAATGATGCATTACACTTCTCATGTGTTGAAAGGCAAGGATGTTACTTTGAGAACTAAGGTGTGCCTAACCCAAGCCATAGTATTTCGAGTTGCCTCATATGCATGTGAAATATTGAATGTTAAATAAGGAAGAGAGAAGAAGAATTAATGCATTTGAATTCCTGTGAGGGTAAACCATATTTTGGGAAATGAACAAATAACATCTAATTTTCATAACCACTCAAGGCCCCACAAGCCTAATCCTGAGTGATATTCTGTAACACTGAGATTTAATATTCTTTTTTCTTACCTACTCCCTCAGTCCAAGATATAATATTCTTTCTTTTTGTTGTTGTTTTGAACTTGTATGTTTATTTTTTTGTTTTCATTTTATTAGGGGCTTGTACAATGCTTATCATAATCCATATATACAACCATTGTGTCAAGCACAATTCATTCATTCATTAAACAAGTCTTTATTGTATAAGAATCCTGCCCTGGTGAGCTAATCTATAGTTAGGTGGGCAAAAAGACAGATTAGGGGCAGATTTAATAAAGTACCAGCATTTCTTTGTCGAAATACAGGGTTATATGGGCATACATGAACTAAGAAAGAATATCTATCTAAAGAGACCTATTACAGTCCAAACAAAGATTTCACCTCTCTTTCTTTGCTGGAGTAATATAGAAACATGATATTTTAATTTGACTAAAAGCGAAATAAAACTTGAGTAGATGTATCAATATTAGATCTGTCCTACCCTCCTTCCCTCATGAACCCTTGATAATTTATACATTATTATTTTTTCATGTCTTACACTGCTGTCTCATTTCACCCACTTTTCTGTTGTCCATCTCCCTGGGAGAGGATTATATGTTGATCATTGTGATCAGTTCCCTCTTTGACCCCCCCAACCTTCCCCTTCCCCTTCCCCTCCTGGTATCACTACTCTCATTTTGGCCCTGAGGAGTTTTTCTGTCCTGGATTCCCTGTGTTTCCAGCTCTTATCTGTACCAGTGTACATGCTCTGGTCTAGGCAGATTTGTAAGGGAGAACTGGGGTCATGATAGTGGGCAGAGGAAGCATTAAAGAACTAGAGGGAAGGTGTATGTTTAATTGGTGCTATATTGCACCTTGACTGACTCATCTCTTCCTTGTAACCTTTCTTTCTCTCTCTCGCCCTCTCTCTCTCCCTCCCTCTCTCTCTCTCTTCTCTCTGGCAATTCTTCTTGATATGACTGAATTATTAAATTATATGATATGTGGATGAAGTTCCAATGAAACTGTCAAAAAAAGATGCCAATTAAAATATGCCAACAAACTGATGAAGGGCTCTCACTCAACTATACCAAAAATTTGGAAGAGAGCTACCTAGTCAACTGACTGGAAGAGATCCATATCTGTTCCTATTTTATAAAAAAGTGACCTAACAAAATGCAAAATTATCTAAAAATTACCATTAAATGCAAGTAAAATTTTGCTGAAGATTATTCAACAGTGGTTGCAGCAGTACATCAACAAGGAACTGACAGAAATTCAAACCAGAAGAGGGTGTGGAACAATTGATATCAATGCTGATGGCAGATGGATCTTGGGTGAAAGCAGAGAATAGTGTTTCAATGTTTTCTTGTGGTTTATTGACTATAGAAAGGCATTAAACTGTAAGAATCATAATAAATGATGGCTAATATTGAGAAAAATAGTAATTCCAGAAGACTTCATTGTGCTCATGCAGAACTTATACATGAACCAAGAGGCCAGTTGCTCAAACAACTAGGGAATTCTGCAGGGTTTAAAACATGGAAAGGTGTGTGTCAAGGTTGAATACCTCTCCATTTGTATTCAATCTATATGCTGAGCAAATAGTGGCAGAAGGTGGTCTACGTGAAGAAGAGTGTGGCATCAGGTTGGGAGAAAGATTTATTAAGAGCCTTCAATATGTAAATGATATAACCTTGCATGCTGAAAGCAAGGGGTTCTTAAAGTACTTGCCGATGAGGATCAAGGACTCTAGCCTTTAATATGGATTGCAACTCAGCCAAATCTGTACAACTGGATCAATAAAAAATACCATGAACTTCCAGGAGAAAAAATCTGTATAAAAGTATATATATATATATATATATATATATAAAACAAATAACTTGTATCATGGATAGGACATATAACAAGTAGCTTGTACCATAAATATGATATATAACAAATAAGTTTTATAACCTTTATAGATATATCTTTATATATCTCTTCTTGAGAGCACGTACTAGTTAGGACTATATCCCAAGAACTAATACTTTTTAGATTAGGGCTACAATTTACTGTGAGCTCAAAATCCATTCATCTATCTAGGCTTTATATATGTCCCCAGTCCACTTTGTAAATATTGTCTCTTAGGCACATGGTAATTCTATTGCTATTACTATTAATTTAGCCAATTGTATAGAACTGAAAAACTGTTTCGAAAAGAAAAGCATACGTCTATAATATAGCTTTTTAGACTAAAATTCATTGATAGTTGATTTATACAGATTAAAAACTTAAGAGACTGGATCCTATTTACACAGATAATCGTTTGGAGGTCATGGAAAACTCTGAGTAAGCTCATTAACAATGGCAGAGCTCTCCTACTTAAATTGAGCCATGTCATGGAGAACGCAACGAGAGTATGAAAAAGGAAATGTATGGTAGTTTTCAATTGCCATTTGCTGGGCACCGTGCTTCTTCACACACTACACAAATATATTGTTAAGTCCATGGGAGTATGTAAGTTCTTTCAATGAGCTATTTTTGTGTTTAAGTTTATGTCTAGTTTTCTCAGTGGAGTTTCCAAATTGGATGTTTGGTGTGGCCATCAAAGATGTTGTACACCTCGTTTTCTAAAATCTAAAAGTCTAAAGTCTTGGTTTTCTATACATGGCCTGGGTTACCAAATGCTGTATAGAAAAGCAGTCAAAAGTGTCCTGTTAGAAATATAATGCCAGGTATCTTCTCTGCTTGGGGGATTTATGTAAGTAATGTTAAATATATTTTCCAATGGCAGGCCCTACCTATTATTACTTGCCTACATTGAAATGATCCTCTCCAAAACAGACTTATGCACTTGAATTTCCAGTAAGATTCAATGAGCACCCCTCTAATGTCTGTTGATTTGGAGTGACCATGGAACAAGAAGAATCAATGCATTTAAATTATGTTGCTGGTGAAAAAATATTGAAAGTAACAAGGACTGCCAAAAGAACAAACATCTGCCTTTGAAAAAGTACAGCCAGAATGCGATCTGGAAGCTAGGATGGTGACGCTTCATCTTATGGACATATTGTCAGGAAGGATCAGTCCCTGGAAAAGGACTTGATGCTTAGTAAAGTAGAGGGGCCATGAAAACGAGGAAGACCTTTGATAAAATAGATTGGCACAGTGCCTGAAACTGTAGGTTCAAACATAAGAACAATTGTGGTATTTTGTTCTGTTGTACGTAGGGTCACTATGAGTCAGAGCCAACTTGATGGCATCTAATAACAACATGGAACAATGTACAATGGGAGGTGCTGACAGGTCTTCTTCTGCCCACAGCATGAGAAACAGACCACAGTTACAGCGAGGCCTCCTCTAAGGAAGTAGTTATTGAGATATATAACTAAGGATCATGAACCCCTAATTGCTTGGGCACACAGAAGTAGAATCTTGTATGACCTTATATAGCTTTATAATAGTGGACTCATATAGTGTTTGTCATTTTTTGATGGACTTAGTTCATTCATAATAATGGTTTCCAGGTCTGTCCATTCCATGAGTTGTTTCAGTTTTATCAGTGCTTTTTTAGAGATGGATAACCTTCCATTGTTTTTATGTACCAGGGGTTCTTTATCCGTTCTTTTGTTTCTGGGAATGTTTGCAGCTGTGTCTCCTCATCTTGAGTTGTGCACTATGAACAAGTGAGTATAATAAAGGTCCCACTCTCACAGGGTTTACCTGACTCACTTCACCTTGGTTGACTCCACTCCAAGAAATCAGTTCCTCCTGATTATATTTTGAGTGCCCTTTGGCCCAAGGGACCCATTCTCTGCCACTGTCTCAGCCAGTATTCTACTTCCATTCATTAGGCTTTCAGTTTCTGACAATCTTTTGAAGCTATGCATAAAGTTTTCAGTGGCAACTTCTTCTGAAGTAGGGAGTTGAGTCTTTTTTCATTGTGTGTAGTCTAGAAGCTAGGCTAAACTTGTTCACTTTGGATGATCATGCTGGCCTTTGAAATACCAGTGACATAACGTCTAACATCAAGCAACAAACAAACCACCACAGTATGACAACATGACACACAAGTGCTTGAGTGCTGAGAATATGTGCATCAAACTTTCCACATGGTCTGCTATCCAGGCCTGGCCCTCCTGGGCCTGCAAGGTTGGCTGGCTGAGTTGACTCAGGGCCTGGTCAGAAATCAACTGTGCTGGGGATGTTGTGGGGCACAAAGAAGAGAGAGTGCTACTGTTCAGTCGTAAAGGGAAGTCTGAGCGCAGATGTTGCTGAGCTCCCAGTTTTTAAAGAAACTTTGTTCGACTTAGTTTTATGTTGATTTTCTTGCAACCAAGGAGCTCAGGCTCTCTCTCCTAGTGGACTCTCCCAGTAGCTCCTTATCTACTCTGCTTGTTATCTGGCAGCCATAGTCGCCCACTGTTTATAACTTATTTTGATTTAAAGTCCACTTTACCTGATATCATTATCAGATAAATCTGATCTTTTTCAGTTTAATGATTGCAAGGCATATTTTCTTCCATTTTATTCTAGATATTTTTGTGTATCTTTGTATCTGAGAAGTTGTTCTTGCAGACAACAAATGGATGGTCCATAGTTTTGTGTCCATCCTGGCTTTTTGGGCCTTTTACATGGGTTGTATAGACACTTCCCATTTAAAGTTATTCCTTAAAATAAAGCTCTACTTCATTCATTTTTATGTTTATTTTTGAAAGTGTTCTATCATCTTAGTTTTTATATTCTGAGAGTTCAATTTTTGTTTTAATTTGCTTGATTTCTTACCATGAGTCTGTTTGCTTTGTTCTACTTTTTCTTCTAAATGATTTTTCACGATGATTTCTTAGTAGGTGATCACATAAAATACATTACAAAATGTACAATTGAAGCAATGTTTAACAAATGAAATTACATTAGCATAATAAATCGATTTTTGCTATTGATCCTCCCCTCTTCATTTAAGGTGGTATGTTTCTGTTAACAGCAGTATACAACCGATATTCCATATGGATGCTTTGTACTTATTTCTTACAAACTTAGTTAGAATGTTTTTGGAATTTAATTATTAAATTTGATTTCTGAAATTTTATACTTTTGGTTCTTCTGACGGTCCATGTGTGGGTTTTTTTAAATTTTTAATCTCTTTTCTGTTCAAACACACACATAGACACACTCACACTCATGCACATACAGCAGTTCTGGATGCTTGATAGTTATAATTCAATATACATGCATGGGAAGAAGCGTGTACTTAGAAGCTGAGATAAGTGGTGGGTGCTAGGTCCTGTGACAAAAATGGAGGGTTCTACAGCTTTTTTCTAGTCACCTATAATTCTGAAATGTCCCCCTTGCCTGCTACCTTGGAAATTCTTCCTGGTCCTAATGTCTATCCATTCTCTGGCCTTAGTGAGATTCCCCAGCATTCTCTGACAGCATCACAGTCTCATTAAATGACTAATGAGCAAGAGCTACTGTTGTTAGTGAGTAGGTCTCCTAGCTTCGGTGGTGTCCCTGCTCCTTGTCTCCCATGCTTATGGAAACACTTTGGTTTTCTAACACTTTAGCTGCCAGTGAGATCTGCCATCTCAATCTGTTCTTGCTCTTATTCATTGTTCAGTGAGTTATTTTCTGTGTGTGTAAGTGGGAGCATCCACTCTTTTCCCCATCTTTCTCCATCATTCCAAAAATTAATAGGAATTTGTATAAAACATCAAGTTACTGTCTGAAAATTGCCAGCTTCTTTATAGCAAAAGATGCCTGTGCATGACATCCCTTTAAACCTAAGTGCCAGGGCTAGTTGAAACTGAATTGTAGCCTTGATTAGTTCATGAAAGCTCACCATCACTAACAACCTTCTCATCCTTATCATCACTGCACCTTTATTATGGCTTTAAAAGCTATTAGTGTTTATTTTCCCACAGCTCTATGCTGAGGGATTTGCAAATATAAGTTCATTTATTGTTCAAAAGGTACTTTTATTGCCTTTATTTATAGATGAAAAAACCGAGACTCAAAATTTTCAAGTGAACTATTCCAAAAGAACAGAAATAAAAAGTGGCAATTGTTGGACTCAAAACTGGATACTTTTGTCTCCAAAGTTTATGTTGTCAATCACCAATCAATAAAAAAATTATGGATGAATATTAAATATAAAATACTATTTAAAAATTTGATTTGGAGTTTTTATTAAGCAATACTAAATCATACTTTATGATCCAAATTTTCTGTCAATGTGAATAGTTTAAGACTATATATATATTTATTGTTATAGCTTCCTATTTTCATTTTCAAGGTATGTTGAGTGGAAGTGGAGTAGACAATTTGTCTCTTACTATTTCAGAGGGCTGTCTTTTTTCACAGATCATATCTATGATCAGATAATTTCTTTTGATTTATGCTAATGTTTTCCAAGTGTTTGATTATATGATTTTGTTTTCTCTCCTTAGGAAAAATTGGATTTAGGCATAAGAAAAGAAGTAGATGGTATGGGCACATCTGAAATAAAATATGGGGACTCAGTGTGCTATATACAACATGTGGATACAGGCCTCTGGCTTACTTACCAGTCTGTGGATGTGAAATCTGTGAGAATAGGTTCTATTCAACGTAAGGTAAGATTTGGGGAAACTCCAATTTATAGCAGTCATTTTATATGTGTGAAATGCTCAGACACAAGATGAAGAGTTAATTAACATTTTAGGTATATCCTATGTTCATTATTTCATATACTCGATGTATTGTTTGTTATAGGCTAAATTCAAGCATAAAGAGACCACTTTAAAAATAATGTAATGTAAACATTCCTGAGGGTATACTCTCCTTCATGGGATTTATATATTTGAATATTAAATTAGGAATAGACTCTCTTCTGGACTATAATCTTGCTGTATCCAGTTGAAAGTCCATGCTGCTGCTAGATTGTTTCCGAAGACAGAAATATTCATGTACTTTCTCAGCCCTAAGTTATTCAGGACATCTCTTTGCTCTCAACATAAAGGCCTAACTTTTTGGTAGCAAGCCTGATTCCTGTCTCACCTTTGCCCTATTTTCCTGTACTTTTACTAATCTGTAGTCATCATTTATAATTTCTTCAACCTGTCATTTATAGCACACACATTGCATTTCCTCTTAGTTTATACCCATCTGAGCCTATATGTGTGTGTGTGTGTGTGTGTGTGTGTGTGTGTGTCTAAAAGCAACTTCAAAAAGTTAACAGAACAATGGAATTAAAAGATTGTGGATGATTCTCAGTGTTACAATTGTTTGCCTTATTCAATATGAGCTGATGATTTATGTACTTGCTCTTTAATGGTATGTGAATCTTCTTCACTCTAGTATAATTGGATGGTTGACTTAAGCCCTCCTCTCAATAGATTCTTCCTTACAGTCACCTTCCCTTGCTGCACGTGCAGCTTTTAAATCATTGAAAAAGCGGATATTTTCTTTCGTACATATGCACACATGAGGCTATTAATAATCATATGCATCTTTTTAAATTTAATGATGTGCTTAGGAATATATCTCGTTCGTAACTCAGGGAGAGACCCTATTAATTCCTCAGTTTGAAATACCCTTCAAAGTTCTTTAATCCTCCATTAAATATAAAGATCATGTTAGGAATTACTTCCATTTCATATTATGTGCTTTGCCCTACTTGGAGTTATCATAACATATGTATATAACTTATTAACTTATATTTGTGTACATTTTATAAGCTACATGTCTCTCTTTCCTAATTTATATTACACTGTTTGTATATATACACTCACCATGCGGAATAATAAATATCACAAAGTAATAAGACAAATTTGATTTCTACAAATGTGAGACTTTAGAACACAATGCTGTAATGGAGCAGAGCATTGTATTTTCATACATGTGTTAACCTCCTTTGTGCATATATTCCAATATCGATTGCTCAGCATTACTGTGATCTACTTGGAGGCTGACTCTACACTGTTAAAGTTTAGTTGCTGTCCATCCCTACAAATCTTTTTAGAGCTTTGACTGGTGGTCCTCAGACACTATCCTACAAGACCCATATAAACTTTTAAGGGAGTGTTCCCTTGTCTTTGAAGCCTGTGATCTAAATTCATAAGCTTAAATGTAAATATCAGTCTGTATGAAGCATTATCTATTTCCTGTGACTGAGGCTCACTATTGTTAAGTTTTACTAGGGAAAATTAATATATACACAAAGTAAACAAAATAATATAGTGAATCCCTGTGTACCTATCACTAATCTTCAGACTTTTTAACATTCTATTATTGCCTCATCTGTCCTTCTGTCCATTTCAGAAGATTATTACTATTATTTTATTTTTAGTTTTGAGGAAAGTAAAATATATATAAATAGAAACGAGGACTTAAATATATATATATCCTGCGTTGTTCACAAACGTATTTTCCAGAATACACCTAAGGATTTTTTCCCCTAATTATAGTCACCACCCACATAGCCAACTGCGCTTATAATGTCCCTTGATTCAGGATATTTTAGAATACTTATCTCCTCTTACCCCATATTCATTTGCATTCTAGTTATCCTGTAGTTTAATTCATTCTTAATTATGGATTAAACTAAATTGAAAATGGAACTTATATTTCTCACATGAAACAGACATCACCTGAATCAGAATCAAAACCAAAGATTTGAAGTCAATTCCAGCTCATAGTGCTACTGGAGGACAGAGAAGGACTGCTCCATTGGGTTTGCAAGGCTGTAAATGGTGAATGGAAGAGAAATCCATCATTTGGCTGTTATTATTTCAAAGAGCGATGTTTTTAACTGAAACAGATTCTTACATTTTTCCTCATGTGGTCACTGCCGGCTCTAACCCTTTGAGTGGCAGTCACAAGCCTAGTGCCGTTCTACAGGGACCCATGACAGGCATATAGAGTGTCTTACTAGAGTAGTTCGGCAAGAAAGGTCTAGACGCTTCCAGTCTTGTTTGGGGTAGTGAATTAATTAGACTCTTTAGACCATTAGAGAGTTAATTTAAATAAAACTCGAAACCCCTCATACTTTTACAGAGTTGTACTTTTTCATATGGTTTTCTTTTTTAATTAAATACTTTCATTGGGCGCTTACGTTTCTTATCACAATTCATACAATCATCGATTCTGTCAAGCACATTTGTACATATGCTACCATCATCATTTTCAAAGTATTTTCTTTCTACTTTATATCAACTCCTCCTTTGCCCTCTCCCTCCCCCATCCTCCCTCCTTCGTGAACCCTTGATAAGTTATAAATTTTTATTTTCACATCTTAAATTATTTTCTGTTGCCCTTTACCCACTTTTGTGTTGTTTGTCCCCTGGGAGGGGTTATATGTTGATCCTTGTTATTGAATCTCCCTCTCTCCCCCCACCTTTCCCTCATCCTCCTGGTATCTCTATTCTCATTGTTAGTCCCGAGGAGTTTATCTATCCAGGATTCTCTGTGCTGCAGGCTCTTATCTGTAGCAGTATGCATGTTGTTGGCTCTTATCTGTAGCAGTATGCATGTTCTGGTCTAACCCTATTTGTAAGGTAGAATTGAGGTCATGATAGAGGGGGGAAGGAAGCATTAAGGAACTAGAAGAAAGTTGTGTGTTTCATCGGTGCTATACTGCACCCTGACTGGTACATAAGCAAATGTGGTTGGTGAAAGCTGATGGTGCCCGGCTATCAAAAGATATAGCATCTAGGGCCTTAAAGGCTTGAAGATAAACAAGTGGCCATCTAGCTCAGAAGCAACAAAGTGCACACGGAAGGAAGAAGCATCGCCTGAGGATTTCGATCTCTACTGTAAATATGTCACTACTTTTAAAGCTACTTACATTACATTAAAACTTTTTTTTGGAGATTTAAGTATGGCCATGAAATACTAAAAGTTTTCCACTGTGTACCTTCCAGTTTTTATATACCTCCTAGTTAGCTTATGTCTTTACATTATTCTTATGGTGATACCATGCACAATTGGATCGGAGCCTTGAGATGTATGGAGTTTCACTGGCTGCTTATTCAGAAAGCAGGTGAAATTATTTTTATTTCTGCATACTATTAGGTATTTTCATATTTGAAACTTAAAATAATATCACTGAATCTGCCTTTATTCCACTTAGTGTATATATTCCATTCAGTGTGAATGATCCTTATATTCATGGAATTTTTACATGAATTTGCCCACTGTGTATTGTTTTATGAAATCCTACTGCGCTTGATTAAGTAATATTTTATTTAGAGTTACTACAATGGTAATTCAGAAAGTATTGCTACAAAATCATAGAATCCTTCTAGTTTATTAGAGTTCAAGTGTGGATAGAATCTATCCCTAAGGCCTTTCAAATCTTGGATTTACTTTTCCAATCTGCACTAAAGGAATCATTCAATTTTCTACTTTCATAGTCCTCCTACTTATTTTTAATTTACTAAAAAGTCATCATTTCCTTTCAGCTATCTTTTTGTCCTTTCCTCACTTCGTATTGCTGGTAGTACTGATTAATATTAATTTTAATCTTTTTTTCTACCTTATTCCCTATTATGTTTTGATTTCTAATTTTCTTTCCTCTTGGTTTTGAGAGATTTATCTTCCCAAAGTACCCAATTTTAGGTTTGATTATCCTTTTCTAGGCGCTCTGGTAGTGTAGTGCTTCCAGGTTGGGCTGTGCACCTCGAGGGTCAGTAGCTTGAAACTGCCACTTTGGGACAAAGATGGGACTTTCTCTTCTCAGAAAGGGTTCTAGTCTCAAAGCTCACCAGGGCTGTTCTACACCCTCCTGTAGAATCCCTATGAGTCAGTTGTGACTCCATGGCAGACATAGAGAGAGAGAGACTTTGCCTTAATGCCAGTGAGGGTTTTGGTTTCATCATTTTCTCATATTCCCTTTGATTCCTAGTTCATTAAATATTACCCAATCTCACTTTATTACAATTATTTTGTCATTCTTTGTATAAAGCACTAAAATGAATATTTAGTTTCTTTATTTTAGTAATATTTTAATATTAAAGGTATTTAATGCTCTGATACTGCTTTAAATTTTTAAAGTTTTATTAGCACACGATCCACATATCATTCAATTTAATAGTTTGATTTGTATAAGGTTGTACAATTATTACCACAATTATTGTAGAACATTTTCTTCTTTATTATACTTATTAGCTCTCTATTTTCTCACAACTCTCCTTTTATACCCCCCAAGAAACCATGTCTCTATAGCTTTACCTATCCTGGATTTCTTATACAGAAAAAAAAAAAACATGCCAAAAAAACAAAACAAAAGAACTAACAACAATGAAAACATAAAAGAGAGGAAAAACCCTTAATAGAATATTAAGCAGAAAAGATTAAAGCTAAAACAAAATTTAAATCGGTCAAAGGGAGATGAAAGGATAAGGTGTTAAATTTTAACCTTACTGTATCTGTGATAATCTACTTTCCAATGCACTCTGAATGCTAGTAAGGAATTCACTTCCTTGGTCTATGGTCAGTGGGGAATTCACCAGGGGCTTGATACATATGAATTTCCCTTTCCCTTTTTAAAAATTTAAAACTGAAACAACTTTTAAATAGGTTAAAATATAGTTAAACCATGAAATAGTATGGCATCTAAATTATATGTCAATAAAACTGTTCAAAATCTGTCTATCTATGGATATGGACTGAAGAAAGCCAGATACAAAACTTCATGTTGCCTGTCCCATTTACATGTTGGGCAGAACCGACACGGTCAATCTGTACTATAAAAGTCAAAGGTGCTTGACATACTTTATGAATGTATGGATTGTGATAAGAGATGTGAGAGCCCCCAATCAAAGTATTAAAAACCATGTGGAGAACAGCAGCAGGAAGGGACAACAGCTAGGGGCTATGTGAAGATGGTGGAATGTTCTGTTTGATGTGAGTGTTACCTGGTTATTCATTTGGTAAATTTTGCCTCTTATCTGTCCAAATGTTTTACTTTAATAGAATGTCCAAAAATTTCAAAGTATTAGAAAACTAGCAATAAAATGAATATGTAATTTCAATGATTCAAAGTTTTAAAAGCATTGGTTTTGTTCTTATTGATTAATTGCTCTGATTGACTCAGAACTACTGTCACTCATAGTGGTGATGTAATATTTCCTTTGCAATGTAGTTCAGAGATGTACTTGGGCTGTGGCTCAATCGCTGCGTGTAGATGAAGGAAAGCACTGCTGTTTGCTTTACTCAGCTCAATAATTTTGTTAACTCAATAATCAAAACTGTAATGGGATGGATACATTGGGTGACAATTTTTTAGAAGAAGCTCTGCATATAACTTTAGCAACATATAACAACTTTTCATTCTCTTTTGACATATCTTTGGATTCTATGTATTCTTATGATTCTTAATATTTTAAGTATAGATTTTCTTATCTCACAAAGGAACACGTCTGTTTTGTTGATGAGGTTTTTCAACTTTTTCATATTCTTATTTATTTTCTACTTGTTCTATTTATTCTTGCGAGGCTGTTGAATATGTGAATATACCTATGAATTTTTCCATTTTTCGTACAATTCTATCACTCTTTATATATGTTGAAGTTCTGTTATTAAGTGCAAACAATGGTATTGTGTGCTTTCTTACAGGCTATCATGCACCATGAAGGCCACATGGATGACGGCTTAAATTTATCGAGGTCTCAGCATGAAGAATCTCGTACAGCACGAGTAATTCGTAGCACAGTCTTCCTTTTCAATAGATTTATAAGGTTTGTTTTCTGTGACTGTGGTCTTTATTTGATATTTTCATTTGTTATTTGGATTTAAAAATAGACAATTTAGAATAGTAATTAAAATAATTATTGAAATAAATGTAACTTGATACATTTCATTTGATAGGTTTACAGAACCTATCAGGAAATGTTACATGGTTTTGTATCTTTATTTTTATAGCAAACATAAAAAATACAACATGCTTTTAGAAATTCTATGTGTAACTGGAAAAGCGAAGATGAATAATTACACACACAAACACACACATATGTGTCATATATAGCATATCCGTCCTGTTGCTAGTTGTATTTAATTCATTTTGCAATGAGAGCCATGAAGCCTAGATCTTGGTGTGTTTGGACATATATTAAAAAATGAAATGACTTTTGTACACAGTTAAAACATTTGTATACCTCCATTACAATCCAAACT
Organism: Tenrec ecaudatus; assembly: GCF_050624435.1. Taxonomy (NCBI): domain Eukaryota; kingdom Metazoa; phylum Chordata; class Mammalia; order Afrosoricida; family Tenrecidae; genus Tenrec; species Tenrec ecaudatus. The sequence continues at coordinate 61,918,355 of NC_134537.1, read as the reverse complement.
TTTGATCAAATTGCTCCCTGGTAATTTACCAATTTACATTTTGATCTGAGAAGGATTTCATCTATCTTTAAGCTTTACCATTTTCAGAGAGGGGGAGGAAACCCATATATATATATATATATATATAATTGTATTTTCACTTTTCATATGTCCCTCTTTGAAAATATATTTGTTGACTATTTATTTCTTTATTATTTGGGGGATTTACCATATTATTCTACCATACTTCTATTAAGGTATTAGAAACTTTTGCTATGGTTTCCATACTTCTACTAAGCTATTAGTCAACATATTGTGAATTCTAATTGTTTAGCCAATTTGTTGGTTGGAAATAATTTTAAAGTTTTTATTTAAAAAATTTATCAAATCAAATGGTGCAGTTACAGTATAGCAAGATGGCACCTATCCAAGATTATATAAATACTCATCTTTTTCCTGCTTCTTTTGTAGGTCATCTGACTGTATATGTCTATGTTCACACATGTGCACATATGTATGTAATTAAGGAATGTTTGGCATTTGGCTTCATCACATCCTTAGTGTTGCTCTAATTTTCTACATCTAAGCCATTAAATCCTGAGCTGCATCAGATAAAGTCAGGTTTAAAGGCAGAATGAGCACAGAATTTTAAATTAAATTTATTGAATGTATTATTTTAAGTGTTACTTTTGTTTATTGTCTCACTTTTTCAGATAGTACCCATCACTTATAAATTATATAAGCCTTGTTAAATTTTAATCCTGTATAAAATCAGTAGTTTCAAATATTACTGGAAATTATAACATTTAAAAATTATAACACTTAATATTTTCTATCTTATTCTTTCCAGCCATTCTTACTTACTACAGTCTATAATAACAATTAAGGATATTGCTCAAAGGCCTTTAATAATACCAATTTCCTTTATATATCTTTCAGTACAGAATTGTTCAAATATGTCTGGGAAAACTTCATATTAAAATGTGTTTTTTGTGCCATTTCAGATATTTCATATGATAAGTAATATCTAACTTGCGACCTTACAAAAAGACAACTGATTATTTGTTCTGAAGATGAACATGTCATGAACATAGCACTCCATTCATATATTAGTTGAGTAATGGTATAGCACTGTTGTTATTGTGAAGTGACACAAGTCATTTCTGACTCATAGTGACACTTTGTACAATAAAATGAAGCACTTCCTACAACTGAACACTCTCACAATTGTTGTGTTTGAGCCAGTTGGCAGCTGCTATATCTATCAATTAATCTTTGCCACAGTCTTCCCCTCTTCCTTGCCTATCTCCTTTTCCAAGAAAAGAAATTTTTCCAGAGAGAAATTTCCTGATAACATCTCTAAAGTTCAAGAGATGAGTCTTGCCATCTTCACTTCTTTATTTATTTATTTATTAATTTTTGGGGGGCTCATACAACTCTTATCACAATCCATACATACATCAATTGTGTAAAGCACATTTGTACATTCATTGCCCTCATCATTCTCAGCCCTTGGCATCAACTCCTCATTTTTTCCCCTGCCAACTCCTCATTTTTCCCCCTGCCTCCCCGCTTCCCCCACCCTCATGAAGCCTTGATAATTTATAAATAATTATTTTGTCATATCTTACACTGTCTAACTTCTCCCTTCATCCACTTTTCTGTTGTCCATCCCCAAGGGAGAAGGTTATATGTAGATCCTTGTAATCGGTTACTCCTTTCTACCCCACCGTCTCTTTACCCTCCCAGTATTGCCACTCTCACCACTGGTCCTGAAGGGATCTTCTGTCCTGGATTCCCTGTGTTTCCAGTTCCTATCTGTACCAGTGTACATCCTCTGGTCTAGCCAGATTTGTAAGGTAGAATTGAGATCATTATAGTAGGGGGTAGAGGTGGGTGGGAGGAAGCATTAAGCAATGAGGGGAAAGTTATATGTTTCATCATTGCTACACTGCACCCTGACTGGCTTGTCTCTTCCTAGCGACCCTTCCATAAGAGGATGTCCAGTTTCCTACAGATGGGCTTTGGTTCCCCACTCCGCACTCCTCCTCATTCACAATGATACGATTTTTTGTTCTTTGATGCCTGACCTGATACCTGATCCCTTTAACACCTTGTGATCACACAGGCTGGTGTGCTCCTTCCATGTGGGCTTTGTTGCTTCTGAGTTAGATGGTCGCTTGTTTACCTTCAAGCCTTTAAGACCCCAGATGCTATATCTTTTGATAGCCGGCCAGCATCAGCATTCTTCACCACATTTGCTTATGTACCCATTTGTCATCAGCGATTTTATCAGGGAGGTGAGCACACAATGACGTGATATTTTTGTTCTTTGATGCCTGATAACTGATCCCTTTGCCACCTGATGATCACACAGGATGGTGTGCTTTTTCCATGTGGGTTTTGTTGCTTCTGAGCTAGGTGACCACTTATTTACCTTCAAGTCTTTAAGACTCCAGATGCTCTGTCTTTTGATAGCTCGGCACCATCAGCTTTCTTCACCACATTTGCATTTGCACCTTCTTTGTCTTCAGCCATCGTGTCTGGAAGGTGAGCATGATGGACTGCAAGTTCAAGAGAACAAAGTATTCTTGCATTGAGAGCTGGAGGCCCAATGTCCATCTGCTATCTTAATACTAAACCCATAAATATATGCACATAGATGTATACAAGGAAAAAAGAGATATATATGTATATATATAGTGTGTATGTGATTTGGAAGATTAATTTTCAATTTTATCAATTGTTTAAGAATTTAACATTGCTGTTATTCAGGCCTATCAATTTGGTTCTGACTTATAGCAGCCTTGCGTACAGCAAAATGAAATACTGTGCAATAGTGTACCATTCTCACACTATACTGTATTTGGATAGGTCTTTTATCACTTTGGGTTGATTTATTCCTCAGTCTTACTTCTCCTGAGTAGCTGTTATAAATGGTACTGTTTTCTTGATGTTTTTTCAGAGCTCTCTTCATGATTATATTTTTTTCATGTGTTTTCAATGAACTTGTTTGTCACGAAACACTCCAAGTACACTTCATTTTACCTTGCCTCTTTTTATTTTAGACTCTCAGACTAATGTGTAGGTATGATGGATAAAACAATTGGAGCTATTTTTTAAAGTATTTTGAATTTTAAGTAACAATATTGTACATAGTTACATATCCCATCTCAACAAAAGAAATCAGTAATAAAATCTTGCTGCTGTTATTTTTTCGTGTCATCCAGTCTGTTCTGACCCATAGCACCCTTATGCACAGCAGGATGAAACACTGCCTGGGCCTGCTCCCTCCTCACAATTGTTCCTATTCGTGAGCCAATTTTTGGAGCCAACATGTCAATCCATTTCCTTGAAGGCCTTCTTCTTCACTGTCCTTTTACTTTACCAAACATGATGTCCGAATTTTCCAAACCCAATTTCTTCAGAGATAGGTTTTTCCTGATAACATGCCCAAAGTATGTAAGACAAAGTCTCACCATCCTTTCCTCTTCAGAAGCACTTTGCCCATACTTCATCAAAGACAGATCAGTTTGCCCTTCAAGCTGTCCATGATGCTTTCAAAATCTTTCCCCAGGACAATTCAAATGCATCCCTTCTTCTTCAGTTTTTTTTATTCAGTGTTGAACTTTCACGTGCATATGAGGCAAATGAAAATACCATGGGTCGAGTCAGGCACACTTTAGAACTCATGTAATGTCCTCTCTTTTCAAGGCTCTGAAGAGGTCTTGTGTATCAGATTTACTTAATGCAACCCATCTTTCGATTTTCCGGTGGCTGCTTCCATGAGCATTGATTGTGGATCCAAATAAGACAAAATCCTTGACAACTTCAATCTTCTCTCCATTTATCATGATGCTACCCATTGGTAACTTGTGAGAATTTTGGTCTTCCGTTTGTTGGGTTGTAATCCATACAGAAGGCTACAATCCTTGATCTTCATCAGCAAGCGCTTCTTGATAAACTTTCCTGCAATCCTGATGCCACATTCTTCTTCAAATAATCCAGATTCTCTGATGATTTGCTCAGCATACAGATTGAATAAGTATAGTGAGAGGATACAACTGTCTGCATCATCTTTCCTGATTTTAAGCCATGTAGTCTTTTTTGTTCTGTTCTTGCGGTGGTCTTTTAATCCATGTAGACATTCCACGTTAGCAACATGATGTGTTCTGGAATTTCCATTCTTTTTAAGGTTATCCATATTTTTATGTTACAATAGTCGAATGCCTTTGGATAGTCACTGAAAATCAAGTAAACATCTCTCTGGTATTCTTTGTTTTCAGTCAAGATCCAGCTGACATCTGCAGTGATACTGTTTGTTGCATGTTCTCTTCTTAATCTGACCTGATCTTCTGGCAGATGCCCATCAAAGTACTCCTGCAACCATTGTTGAAAGAGCTTGAGCAAAATTCACTGGCATGTTAGATCACTGATTGTTCTTCACTTTGGGCATTCTGGTGGTAAACCTATCTTTGGAATAGGTATGAATATTGATTTCTCCAGTCAATTGGCCAAGTAGCTGTCTTCCAAATTTCCCCCATAGGTGAGTGCTTCCAGTGCTTCATCAGCTTGTTTCCTGGAACCTTCTTCTGGGCTGCTGCTTTTACTGTGGCTTTCGCGTCTACCTTCTGTACCACCGCGCTGTTTCTTGCTCAGATGCTACCCCTGAAATCAGTGGGAAGTCAACTAGTTCTTTTTGGTGCAGTGAATTTGAGTAATCTTTCCATCTTCCTTCATCATGGAATATTTTGCCCACTTGGGGGAGGGGGAGGAAACATACCTCTTAAATCCCCCAATGCATATGGTGATCTTTGTGTTTCCCTCCTTCCACATTTCCTCCCTCCTGCTATAACTTCCTATCCCTCCCTTGTACTTTATTCTTCTTCGATTGCTGGCCTCCTCATAGTTTTCCAATTCTTATCTTTTGGTGTAAAAACAATGCTTCTTTTTCATTGTTTTTCCTTATAATAATGGTGTCATTAAATATTTGTCTTTGCAAGATTGTATTAAAACTTAGTTTTGCTTCCATAGTTTTCCCATTTCTTTCAGTGTTTCAAAGAGTTGTCATTATTTTTGTTGGTATATAATATTTCATTGTATGAATGCATCAGAGTTTATTTATCTATTCCTCTATAATCCAAGTTTTTAAACTGTTTCCTTGTTTTTGCTATTATGGAAATAACTGCAATAAATATAGGTGTGCGTGTATCTTTTACATCGTATTCTTAATTTCTGTACGGTATGTACCCAGTAGAGAGATTGCTGAGTCATAAGGTATTTGTATTTGCATTTGTTTAAGGAAGTGCCATAATGATTTCCACAGCGGCCGTACAATTCCACAATCTCACAACCAATGTAGACGTATTGTAATATCTTCGCATCATCTCCAGCATTTATGAGTTTCTGTTTTTTTGAATTTTTCTAAGAGTTGGTGTGATGTGTTATCGCTTTGTTGTTTTAATTTGTATTTTTCTAGTTGCTCATATAGTTATTGACCAGTCAATAGCAATTTTTCTAATTGCTCATAGAGTTATTGACCAGTCTTCGGTAAAGTACCTAGCCATCTCTTTTGTGTATTATTTTATTGGGTTTTTCATGTTTTCCTTGTTAAGATTTTTATTTATTTCTAGATTTTGGAGATTAACCCTTTATCTGAGGTATAGCTTCTTTATACGACAGAGTAGAGTTGCCCCTGTGAGTTTCTGAGACTGTAAGTCTTCATGGGAGTAGAAAGCCCCATCTTTCTCTCATGGACTGGCTGGTAGTTTTCAACTGCACACCTTGTGGATTACAGCTAAATATGTAACCACTAGGCAACCAAGTCTCCTGTTCCCAGAATTGTAGCTTCCCTTTTGATGAGCATGCATGTCCTACCTTAGAAGATTCTGGGTTCTATATTTTGTCTCCTATATGGTAGATATTTTCCATTATGTTTGATAGTCTGTGTCTTGTATCACAACCCTTAAGTTTGTCCCTATATTTTTGTTGATGTCCTTTCTTTATAATTGTGTGGTTTATATTTAGGTCTTTGATCCATCTTGAGTTTGTTTTTGTACACGGTTTGAGGTATGCTTTCTGTTTCTTTTTTCAGGTGAAGTTCCAGTTTTTCTTATACTATTTATGGAAAAGATTATATCTTCCCCACTTAATGTGTTTTAGTCCTTCATCAAAAATTAGGTGTCTATAGGTTCTTGGTCGTATTTCTGGCTTCTCAATTATAATCCATTGGTCTTCATATCTAACATTGTACTAGTACCAGGCTGCTTGATTTTGCTGGGTGTATAATAGATTTTTAAAATCTGGGAGGAGAGACCTCCTACTTTTTGGGGAGTAGGGATGGTATTTTATTTATCTTGGGTTTCTTTCCTTTCCATATAAATTTGGTGTTTGGTTTTTCTACTTCTTTGAACAATTGTGGTGGGATTTGGATCAAACTTGCACTGAATTTATAATTTTTTTCTAACAGTGACATATTCACATATTCACAATGATTAATCTTCCTATAGCTATCTGGGAGCATGGAAAGTTAATTCCATTTATGTACATATCTTTTGGTTTATTGTAAGAGTGTTTTGTAGTTTTCCTTTTCTGGTATGGTTTATTATTAAATATTTCATCTTTTGTATAGTTATTTTAAATGGTATTTTTATTTTAATACCTTTTCAGTATAATCATCTTTCATATACAAGGATCCAGCTGATTTCCAATGGAGCACTCTTTATTATTATACAAGAACCCAATTGAGTTCTGCTGGTTAATTTTATATTCTGCCATGTTACCAAATCTTTTGATTGTTTCCAATAATCTTTTTGACAAACCTCTGGAATTTTCTACATATAAGATTATGTAATCTGTAAATATTTCACCTCTTTGTCCATTTTGATTCCTTTTATTGTATTTGATTGTCAGCAGTTCTGGATATAACTTCTAGCACAGAATTGAATATGAGTGGTGACAGGGACACTGTTGTCTGGGTCCCCGTTGCAGCGATAATGCTTTCAGTTTTTTCATCATTGTTTCCCCCCTTTTTAAAAAATATGGCTTTTATTTCTTTAAAAATGTCCCTTCTATACTCCTGTTTTGTTTAATGTTTTTGTTCTGAATGAGTGTTAGATACTGTCAAGAGCCTTTTCTATATTGATTGCTATAATAATGTGGTTCTTATTTTTTGTGTTGTTTATCTGGTGGATTATATTGATTTTTTTCTCATCAACATTAGAAAAACCATCCTTGATCATTATATATTATATTTCTAAGTATATTTTAAAATTTTATTTGTCTAGGAATTTATTTAAAATTTTTGTGTCTGTGTTCATAAGGGATATTTCTATAGTTTTCTGTCCTTGCAGTGTTTTTTGCCTGGTTTTGAGTTCAGAGTTATGCTTGCTTCATAAATGAGTTTGGGTGTTTGCTGTGCTTTTTTATATTCTGGGGCTATCTGTGTAGAATTGGTGACAGCTTTTCTCTGAATAATTTATACATTCTCAAGTGAAACCTTCTGGTTCTACACTTGTTTTTCTCTTTTGATGCACATGTGTGTCTTATTGTTAGAATATACCAGTCAATGATTTTTTCTTTATCCATGTATGTGTTTTTCATTATGTTTGTTGGTTTGTCCCTCTATCTCTACATGAATAATCTTTCTAAGGTTTGTATTTAGGTGTTTAGTTTGTCTTGAGTTTGTTTTTGTATATTGAATGAGCTATGGGTCTTATTTCATTTTTCTGCAAATGGCAAATCAATTCAACCATTTGTTGAAGAGAATATCTTTTACCCATTTAATGGATTTCAGACCTTTGTTGAAGATCAGTTGTCTGTTAGTGGATGACTTTTTCTCTGGATTCTCTATTCTGTCCCATTGGTTTATGAATGTATCAGTGTACCAGGACCAGATTGTTTTGACTTCCTTAGCTTTCTTGTAGGTCAGAAAGTGAGGGACCTCCTGCTTTCTTCTTCTTAAGCAATTGTTTGCTTATCTTGGGTGTCTTGCTTTCCATATGAAGTTAGTGATTAGTTTGTCTCTTTTAAAAATGACATTGAAATCTTGATTGTAATTGCATTATATTTATACCTAACTTTGGGTAGGATTGGCATTTTCACTGTGTTTAGTGTTTCTGTCCATGGACATGATAGATTCTTCCATTTGTGTTGGCCTCTTTGGGTTTCTTGTACTAGTAGTATGTATAGTTTTCTTTATATGTGTCTTGTGTTTCTGCTTAGGTTTATTCCTATTTACCTCATTTTTATGTGGCTATTATAGTAAGTTGTATTATTTCCTTTTAAAAGGTCTCTTCTTTGCTATAGAGAAATCCAGTGGATTTTTGTAGGTTGTCATGCTGCTGCCCACTCATTTAATTATTTCCCACAATTTTCTTGTTTAGTCTTTCGTGTATTCTCCATATAGAACCATATCATCTGCAAATATGAGACATTTATTTTTTGTTTGCCAATTTGGATGCCTTTGAAATTTTTTGGTTGTATAATGACTTTAGCTAAGACTTCCAGCACAATATTGAAGGGGCGTGGCTATAAAAAGCCTCCATATCTATTTTGAGATCTCAAGAGGAATGCTTGTGATTCCTCCCCATTCAGCATGTGGTAACTATAGATTTTGTTTGTCTGAACTTTACCTTCTATGCCTATTTTATTAAGTATTTTTATCAGGTGTAGATGTTGGTGTTTTTTTTTATGTTGTAAAATCGAAGTGCTACTGTATTAAATGAGGCTTTTAACAAGGATGGACTGAGTTTTGGATATTCAAATCAGAGCCAACTGTACATTTACACAGCATTGTCTTTGCATGAAGCCCAAAAGGGCACAGCATGAAAAATGAGTGTTTCTGTAGCCCCTTTATTTTTGCTGATCAACAGTTTGCTAGAAAAGCAGCTACAGGTTTTTTACTAAGGTCTGAGACAGTAGAAGAGTCCAAAGTATCATGAATTCACCTGTAAATAACTTTATGCTGGAACATCAGCCAATTCTGGAACTAGGATGTTGGCTTTCAACGTGCTGCTTGAAGGTCTTAGGGTCTGGCATTTGTGGCCGACACACAGTGCAGGTATATATTAAAGTAGATTTTGTCCAGCTTGCTTTCTGGCATTTTTCTGCTAATGGATCTTCCGCTGCCCACGAGCCATACATAAGTGAGGAGAGGGGGGGGGTGCGGGGGGAGCCAAGATTACAGCACCCTCCTAGACTGGAACTGCAGGGGACATGGCCTCTGTTCCCAGGCTCCTGTCCATGCTGCAGCATGCTTTTCGCTGGGCAGCTCCTTCCCCAGGCCCTGGCAGCCTTGTGATCCTGGTCCTGGGGCGTGGCCGGGTTGCAGGTTGTTACACTGTAGATGTTGGATTTTAATGAATGCCTTTTCTCCATCAATTGACATGATCATGTAATCTTTTCCCCTTTGTTTTGTTTATGTGCTGGATTACGTTAATTGTTTTCCTAAAGTCGATCCATCCTTGCATTCTTGGTAGGAATCCAACTTAATCATAGGATATTATTATTATGTGATGGTTTGTTTTCTTCTGTTGGCTAGGATTTTGCTCTGAAGTTTTATATATGTTCATAATATGGGTTTATAATTTTCTATTTTGGTAAAGTCTTTGCTTGATTTTAGTATCAGGTTGTACTCACTTCATAAAATGATTTCAGAAGTTCACTACCCTTTTCTTTATTACGGAATAGTTTGTTTGGAATTGGTGTCAACTCTTCTCTGAATACTTGGTAGAATTTCCCAGTGAAGCCACTTTGTTGTAAGTTTTGAATGGCTAGATCAATTTCTTCTTTGTATGGGTCTGTTACATTTTCTACATCCATTGGTGTTAATTTAGGTAAATAATGTCATTCTAGAAATTTGTCCATTTTTTCTAGATTTTCAAACTTGTTGGAACAGTTCTTCATAGTATCCATTTATTATCTTTTTAAAACTTCAGTCGGTTTTCTTGTGATATGCCCTTTAAGAAATTTTTTCCCTTGCCTTATACTTATATTTTCTCCTTCTTTTCTTCTGTTAATTTTGTCACTGGTTTGATTTTGTTGCTCTTTTCACAAAACCAACATCATGTCTTACTGATTTTTTTCTGTTGTTTTGAAGTTCCCCAATTTATTTATTTATGTACTAATCTTCATTTCTTTCTTCTGATGGCTAGAGTTTTAGTTTGCACTTATTTATTTATTGAGAATGTTAGTTTGAGGTGTTGATTTTGGTTCTCTCTCTATTTTGATGAGTGCATTTATTGCTATAGGTTGCCTGCTGAGTTCTGCATTTGCTGTGTCTCAAATTTTTGTATTTTAATTTTCACTTGATGAAAGGACATTTTTAAGATTTCATTCCTTAATTTTCCAATTACCTAGTAGTTTTTAAAAAAAACTGTTTTATTGGAACATAGTCCACCGGTCATTAAATAGTTTAATCATATATTTCTATACAGTTATACAGTCACCACAATCGATTTTAGAATGTTTTCATCTTTTTTATACTCGTTGTTATTAGCTTCCCTCCCCGCCTCCCCTGCCATGCCCCAAGAAATCATTAATCTAGTTACTACTGGTTCTATAAATGAACCTATCCTAGATTTCATATTCATAGAAATATATTAAAAAATAAAATAACAAAGTAAAACAGAGGAAATTCTCAGCTTTACAAAAATTCAATTGATGGTGCCATTAATTTACCCAGTGCTCTAGAATTGCAAACAGTGGTGAGAAAAGAAAATTATACTAGTATAGACCAGCTAAGAACCACAATACATGAATTGTTGACTTTTACATATTAAACTCTTAAGCGACTGGTCACTATTTGCACAAACAATGGGGACTGGTGCTAGAACAAAACTCAATAATATTCATTGTCATAATATTCATGGGCAGACCCATGCCTACCAGATTAATGCCTGGCAGAATAAAGCAAAGAGGACATTAAAATATAGTAGGTATTTTAGCAGTCCCACCCCACCATTCTTTGGACACTCTCAGGACCAAAGAGCTGAACCAAGTTCAATGACCACCAATTCTATATATAATGGGGATAGAAAGTCATTTTCTTTTTTTCCCTTTAGGAACCTTTAGCCATAAGTCGCAGGGCTACAGGTGAGTTTCAGGTAAAACTCAGTTCACTTAGTGAAGTTTCCACATCAAATCCTTCTGATGTGGCCTGAATATTGTGTACTTTGAAATGGCCTGGATCACCGAAGGCTAGATAGAAGGCAGTTCAAAAATATTCATTTAGGAAGATAGAATCAGGCATATTCTTCCTTTGGATTCTCTATAAGGATTGTTAAGAATTTCCTCCCAATGAGAAGTTGATCCTCCCCATTTTCTTACCAACGGACATGTAATTGCTTTCTTTGAACCATGAATGCCCCTCTTTCCCATCCCGACTTGAATGTCCAGTAAGGTTCGCTTATCACTCTACTAGGAATGCCACTTGATTTGCGGTGACCTAAGCTCGATTTTGTATGGCAGCAGCTGAATAGTCTTTCCCAATAAAAAACAGACCCCGCTGTGATGAGGTTTCCTCTTAATCTGGGTATTGTTCTGTTTCTGTCTATTCTTGTTTCTGTATCTTCTTGTGGGTTTCTAATTATATAGCATGATGGTGTGGGAAACTGATTTGTAATACCTTGGGGTTTTGTAATTTATAAAGGCTTATTTTGTGGCCTCCATATTATCTATTCTAGGGAATGTTCCATATGTACTGTAAAAGAGCATACATTGTGTTATTGTGGGGTTTTCTTTTTAATAGTCCTTCTGTCTAGCCAGTTATTCTAAACCAGAAGCCTTGTTTTATGTAATTTTATTTTTTAATAATTTAGATTTTAATATTTGGTGTTTTAAAGTTTTTCCCAGGCAATGATAGTTGTGGATTTTAACACTCAGTAAGTATATCAAGTATGTTTGCCAAATGAACATGCCAATAATGTTTTCTTCAAAGGCTGAAAAATGCTTCATGATGTTTCTCTTGGTCTAGATTTTAAATGTATTTCTTTCAGGTAACAAAAAAGGATTTGACCAACTATTTCTGGTTAATAAACAACTTTTCTAAACCAGCATATTTGGAATGTATCTTTAAACCAGTAAGAAGCAAACAGAATGGCTGTGCCTGTCTAGGATAACCTAACCACCCAAACCAAACTCACTGCCATGGAATCAATTCTAGCTCATAGCAATCCCATAGGACAGAATAGAACTTCTCTGTGGGGTTCTCACACTGTAAATCTCTACAGGAATAGAAAGCCTCATCTTTGTGTAGAGCAGCTGCTCATTTTGAACTATTAATGTTTTGGTCAGTAGTACAATTTATAACCCACTATGATACCCATGATCCTCCTAGGATAATATAACAGTTAACAATTTCATCCCACAAAAGTAGTAAATGGTTTAGAAGTAAATGGTAAATCACTTTTTATATTAATGCTTACAATACAAAGGGTTTTCAAAAAGTTTTGTGGAAAACTGCATTAAGCGATAATGAAAAATTCCCCAAAGTTTTCAAAGTGCTTTTATATAACATCATTAATATATGACATCATTAATGGTCTCTAGGTGGTAGAAATGGTTGGTGCTAGAGCTAAAGGTTGATACTTTAAACCCACCCAGCAGAGCTGCAAAAGAAAGGCCTGGCAACCTGTTCTCTAAAAGTTACAAGAGAAAAAAATGCTACAGAATGGTTTTATTCTATAACAAAGGGGGTTACCATGAGCTAGAAATAAACTTCAAAATAATAAATTTGATTATGGTTTGCACATAATATAATTCAAAATTTCTGGCATAAATAAATTTATTATTGCTGTTTACATTTTCCTTTTACAGTGATATAGTGAGTAAGGCACAACTGTGCCACACTCCAAATAAATACAGGTGGATCACTAATGCAGAGAATTGTTCACCATTTATTTTAGAGGCCTTGATGCCCTCAGCAAGAAAGGGAAGTCTCCCACAGTAGATCTGCCTATAGAGTCTGTAAGTCTAAGTCTGCAGGATCTGATTGGCTACTTCCACCCACCAGATGAACACTTGGAACATGAGGACAAGCAGAATAGACTTCGAGCTCTGAAAAACCGCCAGAATCTTTTCCAGGAAGAGGTGAGTCCCTGTCAGCTCCCATTTGTTTCTCTTCTCGCTGAGACCATAGTTTCATCATGGGGAAATTTCTTACCTATACATTTGGGTTTACAGAGCTAGAGGAGCGCCCCCTCCCTTGGCAAGGAAAATTTTATACTACTGTATCCTCAGTCCTCCACTGGTCATGTCTAAGCACCATCATCTACTTCATGTTGGCTACATACTGTAAATAGAGAATCTTAAACCGGGCGACTGAGGATAGGTTTCAGAGAACATTCGAATTTTCAAACTGTTTTTCAAATTCTTTGGGACTCTGAACTATGCCTAGGATCCACCTGAGAGCATTGTGTTGGTGATGGAAGCTGCCTACGGGGGATCATCCTTTCTGGCAGAACTAGGGCTTCCCTGCATTTGCAGGGCAACCCCACTCTATTGCAGATTTTAAGTTTCTAGGCATAATTTTACTTCTCCAAAAAGTCCAGTGCCCCAAAGAGCTTAAGCGCCCTATTTTATATTCACTGTACCAGAAGGACCGTGAATTACTTAATGCCCTAATCAATGTCAGAACCAGGACTATAACAAGGGTTTCAATGCAGGGCTGATGGCAAATCAGGGTAGCTCAGTAAACATTCCATTCCTTTCAGTGCTCCTTGACTGTCAGTAATGAATATTTCTTAGTCAAAATATATTTGTCAACGTAGCCAAGAAAAAGTTTAGAGGACATTGCTAGTTTCTCATTCCTTAAATATATGTTACAGCTTAAAAACAAAAAATCCGCTGCCACCACATGACCCAGCACGTGCTCCACAGGGAGTTCAACTGCAGAAGTCGGTCACTAGGCTTTTCTTCCTTCTGACCCACCTCCGGGTCCGTGCACTTGCCTTGACAACCAGGAGATTAACACAGAGAATGTTAACTATTGACACTACTCAGGGACTCTCCAAACGCCAACATTGTTTTTTAATTTTCCATCAGAGACCTTTGACTGTGACATTAATTTCTGAAGATGTCTTCACTGTGTCGACAAATGAGTACCTTCCTGTAGACCTCACTGTCATGAAACGAGAGACTTATCAGTATAAGCAAACACTAACAACGTGGGTAGTTCATTGCGAGCTTTTCTCTTCATAAATGTTGACTTCTTGGATGGTTTACTATATTTATTTAATACCTGCAAAAATAAAATCAAACATTGGGGTGTGAATATTTATAATATTAACTTTGGTGGTTATTGGTTTGTTTTGTTTTATTTCTTATGTAAGTCAGTCTGGATATGCATCTAGAGACATCATTAGGTTCTTGATGCTATAAACTTTTCTGTGTCAAAGAAGTTACTTTGAGTAGTTAACTTTTTATATTTTTCCCCTTCATGTAATTGCCTCATTTAATGTTATTCTAGCAATAAAATTTATACTTTAAGTTATATAATGGATGAACATTAAATTTTCTTTTAACTTTCTTGAACTCTTTTTTATTTAATTTATGATATCTTCAATTTACTACCATGAATAATTCCTATCCTAAGAATAGGATCCATTACCTTGCTTCATATGGAATATCATTATGGCTGACTCATTTCATAGAGTATTAACCTTTGCAAATACATATAAAGCATGCATTTTTATGATGTCCAGAAGCTCCTGCTTGAGGAGCCCTGGTGATGTACTGGACTACACATTGGGCTGCTAACTACACCTGAGTTCAAACCCACTAGCCATTCCCAGGGAGAAAGATGAGGCTGTTTGTTCCTGTAAAGATTTATGGCCTTAGAAACCCCAAGGAGCAATTTTTCTCTGCCCTGTAGGACCTTCTGAGTTGGAATGAACTTGATGAGGCCGCGTGTTTGGTTTCTGTTTGACATTTTGAAGAGTTGAGAATGGTTTTCAGGATTTAAAATCCATGTAAATTATTTGAAGAACATTTTCTCTGATGAGTAAATTATTTGTCCCACCCACTACTCTTCCCACCCCGGTCCTTTGAATAGACTAAGGATTTTCTTTATGATTAACAGAGTGTTGATTAAGACCAAACTTCTTTTTGGTAATCTCCACATATTCTGGTCTCCCCCGCCCCCTCAGCCCCCCACCCCCACTTTTGAACCTGATCCTAGTTTCTGAAGGTGAGTGTTGTTGTTCTTTTCTTTCCAGGGAATGATCAGCCTTGTACTTGAGTGCATAGACCGGTTGCACATCTACAGTAGTGCAGCTCACTTTGCTGATGCTGCTGGGAGAGAAGCTGGAGAATCTTGGAAATCAATTTTAAATTCTCTATATGAATTACTTGGTAAGATATATGATCAAGTTTTTAAGGCAACCTAGTTAAGTGTAATGAAAATGATCACATAAATTACAATTACAGTAATTTTTAATGGGTTTTCTATTTGATATTTTCAGTTTTTCACTATAGCAGGATTCTAAGCCCAATGATGTTTAGTGTTGAGATCTGTCTCTCAGTGAGAAGTGGCCAGCGTAGGGGATTTTATTTGGGTTAAGGAAGTTCACTGCTTAGCCCATTTGTGACCCATGGAGCATAAAAAGGGGCTTCAAAAATGTCTTGGAGAAATAGAATGAAAGATATTAGGAATGTCCCACAATGTTTTTAAAGTGACCTTCTTTAAATTCAACCGTTTTCAGTGTTTTGGGTGTCCAACTAAGGAGTCTGGTGGCACGGTGAGTTACTTGTCAGGCTGCTGATCACAGCTTTCAAAACCCCCCAGCTCTGTTTCACAGGATCTCTAATGAGAATCCACTTGTTAGCAGTGAAGTGTAATTAGTTTGGTTTGGTCGACATCCTGGGGAGTGGCTGCTTCAGTTGTAGTAGAGGTTGCCACCTGGTGGAGACCTGTGTAAGGGAATGACGGATAAATCTGAAGAAACAGGCTTTATTCTACCCATTCTACAAGGAGAGTCTACTTGGGACATGGTCCCACATAATTGTATAAAAATCTATGTATCCTCAAAAACCAAAAATTGTTTCTTTTGACTTCAACGTGCTTTCTATTCCTGACAATTCATGCTATCAATGAAAATAAAATTCAAAGCAGAATATAATAGGGTTAGGGCCTCTAAAGGAGGGTGTATATTAAGTATGTATCCATTGTTGTGAGATTAGTTCTCAAGAACCTCATTTTTTGTTCTCAGGTATTGCCTCCAGTCCACTTCTATGGTGTTTCTTTGTGGTCTACATTTGACAATGTCTAGGTATTCTTGACATTTGGCAATGTCAAGGAATTCTTGACTTGGTATGATTAAACTGCATTGTGATAAATCTTGAAAATAAAAATATGATCATGTACTTTTATATTGGTACTATGCAGATGTTGATTCTAAGTTTTGGTATGAAGTATTAGAGTTAGGCAGTAATTAAAAATGAACAGGAATTATATCAGACAAAGTGGACATGCATTGTTTGTCCCTGAGTCCTAGTTCTTACAGGGCATTGTCCAGGGTGCCAAATGACAGTTGGTGTACAGTTAGCTCTTACAGGAAAGGGGCCTTGAGCATAGGGAACTCAGATTTATTACTATGGGTAGAAGATCTCTCCTTTGTCCTGGAGGGACACACCTGTCTTCCCAGCTGGTGAAAACACTGACTGGATCAAAGGCCCCATTGCAAATTGTTAATCAGAGACTCACCCAGATTGCCTCTATCTGAACTACAGCCCCTATGTGAAAAACTCTCAGTAATTTTTTATTCTGCTCCTACATTTGTCTTACCTTTTAAAAATGCCTATATTTCCCCATAATTTTTGGAAGTAATGTCAAAATGCTTACAATTGCATATGAGACCCTGGATAACTCTATTAGCCTTATTTTCTCTCATCCCGTCTCCTCTTACCATGGGCCCTGCCAGGTCAACAGTTTGAAACTCCCAGCCACCATAGGGAGAGAGACAGGGGTTCCTACTCTTGAAAAGAGTTACAATTTCAGAAACTCACGGGGGCAGTTCTGCCTTGTCTTACAGTTACTGTGTGACCTTCAATTGACACCAAAGCCTTTGCCTGTTTGATAAATCTCTTATGTATCTTTCAAGGCCAGTTTACTTACCACCAAATTTTGAAATTATTCTTGACATTTTTATAAGCTCTCAACAGAACAAAACACCTTCCTTCTTTGTGAGCCCCGGTGGTGTAGTGGGCTGCAAAAAGGATGGCTAATGGCAAAGTTAACGTTTGACCCGACCAACTGCTCCCCAGGAAAAAGATGATACGGCCTTGGAAATCCACAGGAACAGTTCTGCTCTGTCATAGAGGGTCAGAGTCAACTTGACAGCAGTGAATTTTGTAGTTAAATTTCTCTGTCACAGCTTGGCAAATAACATTTACCTGTATGATGAAAGTAGTCACATTATTTATTTGGTCACGTATGTGGCTGTGAACAAAACAGTAAGAAATGCACTTTTGTAATGTGTGTATCTGTCACATAATGCCTAACATCAAGAGAATACTTAATGAATGCTTACTAATTAAATGATCAAGTTCTTATAAAATAGGATCTTATTCTTAAATATAGAACATATACATCAGAGTATTTTTAGTAAATGTGTTGCCGAAGCGAGCACATCAGAGTATTTTTATGTGAAAAATGAAGTGAATTTAAAATATTTTAACCAGATTAGAAACCATAAAGTCATAAATCTATTTAGTAATTAAAACTCTGGCAACTACTAGAATTTTTAATGTTTCCATTATATTGGGATATTTTATAGGATATTAAGTCTAATACAAATAGCTTGGTACCATCAAATTAGATTCTTCATGCCAAATATGATATTTGGCAGGCATTTCTTTGAACAGAACAAGGGACATTGTAGCTTTATAGGACTCTAGATTCATTATCTGACCCACAAGAATCATCAGAGTAAGGATTTTATGGCACCAACATGTGAAAGACTATATTTCTTTGAAAAATGCATAAGTGAGCAGTGTATTTCTGAATATAAGTTTTGTTTTTATCCATCACTGATGTGGCCACCAATTTACAGTCTTCTCATGTCCAGTTGTATTCTATTTCATTGGATAAGATTTTGAAAGTGGCTCACTAGGCCTTTTGTCCTCCACCTAAGTATGGAAGTTCAACTGAAGTCTGTTCAGCATAGAAGCAATAAGCAAGCCTCTGGCAACAGTTAGATGGGAGCTGTATCTTAGGTGCATCTGGTCAGGAGCCACATCTATTTTAAGGAAAGGCCAAATCTTCAAAGATGCCCTGACTACAGACTGAAGTTTATTACTGGTTTAATACTACCTTGTGTTGAATTCTTCACTTAATCTGATCCTGGATTGATTTCTCTGACAAGTGAGATGCCTGAGTAAAGAGTTTAGCTCTTCACCCCTAACCAGGAATCTCTAAGAAGGTAACTCTTTTAGTTGACAATAATGTTCTCAGAATGTCAGTATTGCCCATTGTGGAACTTTGGAATATTACCAGCTCTGTGCTTAGTTTCTTCATATGCGAAATGGAAGACATAATAGTATTTATTATTTAGAGATACTGCACCAATTACATGAATTAGTGTAAAGCACTCAGAAAAATGCCAGGTCCACAGTAACAACACCTTTATTTTTCAGAAATATGAACCATGAAATGACAATGATTTCCCTAATAAGGTTGTTGGGAGGTTTAAATATGATAATATGTGAGAAATAGTTATCATGTTAGGTTATTTGTATCATTATCATTCCCATTTTATGTAAATAAGGAGCCCTGGTGGCAGAGAGGTTAAGTGCTCGAGTACCAGCTGAAAAGAGGACAGACAGTTCATACCCACCTCCATGAAAGAACAATGTAGTATGTTTCTATAAATATTTACAGACTCAAAATACCTTGGGACAATTGTATTCTGTCCTATAGCATCACTATGAGTTGTAATCTATTCTGTGGCAGTGGGATTGGATTTTTGGTTATATGAATATTTATTGCCATCATCCCTCTCCCTTTTTAACAGAGTAAAACTTTAATTTTCAATCTCTGTTTGATTATGGTGTCTTTTCCTTTGAGTTATGTTTTGTAAAGAAAGGTTATTAGAAAATGTTTGGTTATTTCAAAGAAAATTCAAGATTACCTGCTAAGAAGACATTGGATCGTGATTATTGCAGATATACACTGACTTTTGGTGCTCTGGAAATGGAAAGAACCGTTTTGGGTTTTTTTTTTTCTTTTCAGTTTTTCCAGACAGAATGTTTTATATTGTATTAATCAGTCATATCCTGTCTTCTTGTACTTCCTTATGAAAATTTTTGCTCAGTTCTTTTTACTTCATCATTTCTTCTATGTGTTTTGCCTACTTTACAATCAAGAGAAAGTTGCAAAGTAGTTCTTATGAGGTGTCCCTACTCAACACTTGCCTTCATAAAGAGATCACTGAAAATATGGGTGCTATCGCAAAGTTTGGTGAAGAAATCAGAGGATGCCCAACTATCAGAAAGAATAACATCTAGGGTTGTAAAGACTTGTCTTACAAGCATCCATCTAAGTGAGATGTCTGCTAAGTCTATATAAAGGAAGCACACCAGTCTGTGTGAGTCAGTGACTGTAATAAAATCCAAGATCAGAGGAGAGAATTATATTAAAGCTTAAATTCTGAACACCTGGTTTACAGAAGGCAATGGATGACAGGGTAAGCCCAGGATTCCTTTACAGAGTCTCCAATGGGTTAAATATCTGGAGAACCCTTTCTAAGTTTTGGTAAGGGGGTGTAGTGTAAATACCCTTGCTATCCATACAGTTCATTGGAAAGTAGATGAATTCATGTGTAGAGAGGTTAAAATCTAGTGCCTTATTATTTGTTCGATTTTTGACTCATTTTAAATTTGTTATATTTTCTCCTTTCTTTTGAATTGAGGTTTTACTCTGTTGTATTTTGTTATTTTATTGGTATGCTTTTATTTATATGAAATGTAGGAGGTTAAAATTTAGTGCTTATTATTTATTCTAATTTTTGACTCATTTTAAATTGGTTCTAAGTTTTTTATTTTCTCCTTTCTTTTGAATTGAGGTTTTACTCTGTTGTAGTTTGTTATTTTATTGGTATGCTTTTATTTATATGAAATGTAGAGAGGTTAAAATTTAGTGCTTATTATTTATTCTAATTTTTGACTCATTTTAAATTGGTTCTAAGTTTTTTATTTTCTCCTTTCTTTTGAATTGAGGTTTTACTCTGTTGTAGTTTATTATTTTATTGGTATGCTTTTATTTATATGAAATCTAGGATATGTAAACCTATAGAGATAATAACTTGATTAATAGTTTCTTAGGGTTATTGCAGGGGACACTTTGGATAGGAGAGGTGAGCCAATAATAATATGTACAAGGATGAATAAAATGTTATATAACTAATCGTTTTGTATGTTATGTGAACTATATATCAATAAAACTTAAAAATTTTAGAAAAAAACAAGTTGCAGAGCCTATTCTGACACTCTCTTTGGCCTTTTCTTTCTTAATTGTCTTTTTAATGATCTTTTGCTTTCTTCTAGTGTGATGCTCTTGATGCCGTCCCGTTTGTCAGGTCTACTGCTGTAATAGGGTCACATTCTGTTCTAATAGGGTTGGTATGAGTAGGGCACTGACTTGATGTCACCTCACAACACAAATCCTCTGTGTACCATATCACCTATCTCAAAAATATACACATCATTGTCAGCATCTGACACATAGCTCGTATTGTGATATGAAATATTTTAGGAACTGCATGATTTTGAATCAATATCTCTGCCTCTGCTCCTTCTTCCCATGAATATTTCTTTAGTCCTCAGAGAACGGTCAGATATTGTCTTAAGAACTTTGATTGATGTGCTGACACCTAGTATACAGATACCCCTCTTATTCTGGCCTTCCGTATATGATAGCACCATGCCTGTCCCATCTCTTTCTTTCTACCTATCACCTTTTTAAGGTGAAAAACTATTTCTTTTTTTAAATCATTTTATTGGGAATTCTTACAGATATTATGAGAATCCATAATTCAATTAGATCAAGCAATTTCTACCACATCAGTTTCAAACATTCTCTTTCTTCTTGAAGTCTTTGATATCAGCTCCCCTTTATCCCTTCCCTCCTCCACCTTACTCTACAGGAACCCTTATTATTATATTATATATTTTATTATTACTTGTCATCTCTTACACCATCCAATGTATCCATTCACTTACATTTGAGTGGGGTTATACAGTCATCATTGCTATCAGTTCCCACTTCCCCCCTTTTGCCACCTACCTTTCCATATCCTCAGGTAATCATTACTCGTGTGACTGTTTCTGAAGGGTTCACCCATAGTGGATTTCATGCATCAAACAATCATTTTTTGTTGTTCTTATTTATTTAGTTTCTTAATCATTTTATTGGGGGCTTGTACAACTCTTAATCACAATCCATACATACATTCATTGTGTCAGCACATGTCTACATTTGTTGCCATCATCATTCTCAAAACATTTGCTTGCTACTTCAGCCCTTGGTATCAGCTCCTCATTTCCCCCCTCTTTTCCTGTTCCCCCTCCCTCATGAACTCTTGATAATATATAAATTATTATTATTTTGTCATATTTTACACTGTTCGACATCTCCCTTCGCCCACTTTTCTGTTGTCCATCCCCCAAGGAGGAAGTTATATGTAGAGCCTTGTAATTGGTTCCCCCTTTCCACCCCACCTTCAGCATCAAACAATCTTTTTTTTAAATTGTTTTATTAGGGGCTCATACAACTCTTATCACAATCCACAATACATCAGTTGTGTAAAGCACATTTGTACATTCATTACCCTCATCATTCTCAAAACATTTGCTCTCCACTAAAGCCCTTGTCATCAGCTCCTCATTTTCCCCTTCCCTCCCCACTCCCCACTCCCTCATGAACCCTTGATAATTAACGAATTATTATTTTGTCATATCTTGCCCTGTCCGATGTCTCCCTTCACCCACTTTTCCGTTGTCCATCACCCAGGGAGGAGGCCACACGTAGATCCTTGTAATTGGTTCCCTCCTTCCAACCCACTTTCCCTCTATCCTACCAGTATCACCACTCACACCGCTGGCCCTAAAGGTATCATCCGCCCTGGATTCCCTGTGTTTCCAGTTCCTATCTGTACCAGTGTACATCCTCTGGTCTAGCCAGACTTGCAAGGTAGAATTCGGATCATGATGGGGGGGGGGCGGCATAGAAGCATTCAGGAACTAGAGGAAAATTATATTTTTTCATCGGTGCTACATACAAATGAACATGCACAGGTCTAACAAGATTAATGAGTTAAAACCAAGACTGTAATAGTAGGAAGAAGAAATATTAAAGAACTAGAGGATAGTAATGTGTTTCATCAGTGATATAATGCATGATGGATATATCATCCTTTCTGGGGGGCCCTTCTATGAGGGATTGACCAACGATCTTACAGGTGGGTTTGGGGTCTCCACTTTGTCTAAGCTCTTTCACATCAATTTGATTGCTTGTTTTTGAACCTCTGATACCTGTTCCTGTGGATACCTCATGATCACACAGGCTGGTATACTTTTTTCATGTGGTCTTTGTTGTTTCTTTGCTAGATGGCCGCTTGTTTATCTTCAAGCCTTTAAGACCCCATGTGTTAGTATGGGTAGACTAGAAAAACAAATCTAGGGAGACTATCTGATGTGTATCGAAAAGAGCTTATATAAAAAAAGTAATTGTATATTAAGAAAACATCCCAACCAGTCCAGATCAAGTCCATAAGTCCATTATTAGCCCATACATCTGATACCAGTCTGTAAATACCTCTTCAGACTCACGCAACACATGCAATGACTGAGTTCTGAAATTTCGCAAGCCAGTGGGTGGAAAGTCTTGTGGATCCAGTGACAGTAGAAACATCTCAGTGCTGTCAGGGGTTTCCACATGGCTTCTCCAGCTCCAGGGCTCTAGCTGCATCAGCATAGCTCCATGTGTCTTGTTGGCATGAAGATGAAGGACAGAGTGTGTGTGTACCTGGCCTCGTCAGATATTTATATTCATGGCGCCTCCAAATGAGTTCATCAATCTGTGACCTGATTGACAGTCTAGACTCCACCTCTTCACAAGTTGACAGGAGATTATGTAACTGCCATACCCCAGATGCTATACTATATCTTTTAATAGCTAGGTGCAATGAACTTTCTTCACCACATTTGCTAAGGCACCCATTTGTCTTCAGCGATTTTATTGGGAAGGTGAGTATCATTAATTGCCACATTGTTAGAACAAACCATTTTTGTACTGAGGTAAGATTTACGTAGAGGCCCAAAGTCCAATTCCTTCCTTGTTGTATTTACATAAATATATATATACATAGAAAAATACACATCTTTATATTTGTATATATTTTCATATATACATGTCTATATTTATACCTACATATATAATTTTTACTTTCTTGTTCTTTCCTCTTTTTTTAGTTTTTGTTTCCTCCTTCCCCTCTATCATGTTTACCCATTGTTCACCTCTCAGTAATTCCTCTCGGAAACATTTCAATTGATCAAACATGAGCAGGAATGCTACACCTTCCTCACAGTCAATTTTAGACCTCTTGTGTTCTCCTGCTCCTGTCATTATTGGCTCATCATTCCCCTCCTCCTGCCTCCTCCTCTCCCATGCCCTCTTCATCAGTCCCATTTCTGACTTCTTGGGATTGCTTATCCTGCCTATCTTATATAGATAGACACCAGAGGGAGAAGAGACCATACAAGGAGTTCCAAGTCTTAACTGCTCTGTCAGCCCAGAGTAGATGAATATCTCTCTGTTAAATAGTGAGCAGGTCCTGTTATAATCCATCAGTCCAATCTCCTTTTAATTCAGGGTTCCATATTCCAGGACCTGCTTACCTAGCAGTATTTTTACCCCTTTATTCCTCGGCATTTATGACCAAGGGGCGCAGCTTCTACAACTCTCCCGTTGCTCTTACTTTAGTCAGGGATGACGAATACCTGCCTCCCTCCTAGCCATTGCACCTTTAAACTTTCAGTGTAGCTTTCAGTGTAAACTTTCAGAATCTTCCATTGGGAAGATTCCCCCAAATAGTTCAGATGAGGTCCCAAGCCCTGTCCCCTGAGTCAGAAGTCTCCAATGGGTATTCCTCAGGGTTTTCCTGGCTTTGCGCCCATTGCTGGTCTCTTACACTCCCTTCTTGGTTTGTCCCCCATCCCCCCCCCCTCATGTGGGAAGTTATACCAGCTTTATTCCTGAACTTCAGTGCTGTCCTCCATAGCGCTGTCATCTAGGGATTCGACAACATGTCATGAGCTAGCCCTGCAGTCATCTCTGGGAACAAACTGCTCTGAGCGGGAACATAGCCTTAAAGGTTTGGTGCACCGGAATGGGGGCTAACCTCTCTCTGCCTTTACTGTGGAAACCTAAACAATACTCTCCCCTTGGGTGGATTAGTGATGTATTTCCCCCCTACCTTTCTGTGGGCTGCAAAGGCATATGGAGGAGGGGGATGTCTTTCAGCACCAGGGCTATCTGCATCTTTTTTCTTTTGAATGGTATATGCACCATTGTGTTGGTCTGGCTCTTATCAGAGTATCTGGTCCTCAGAGCAGGAACTATGTGATATGTATATTTTACTCTATGCCCACTCCGCTGTTTCAACTTATCTCAGTGGACTCAAATTGTATGTTGTCCTTTTGTGCTTGACTAACTTCACTCAGCATCATGTCCTCCAACTCACTCTAGGAAATGAGTTGCTTCATCATTCTTCACTGTTTTTTAGGATGTGAGTACTCCATTGGGTGTATATACCAGAGCTTTAGATTCATTCATCAATTGATGGAAATTTAGGCTATTTCTAGTTCTTTGAGATTGTGAACTGTGCAGCATTAAACATTGGAGTGCAGATGTCTGGTTGTCACCTGTTTCTTATTTTTTCTGGTTATATGCTCAATAGTGGAATTGCTGCATCATAAGGTAACTTGATTTCCATCTGTTTTGGGTGTCGCCAAATCACTTTCCATAGTGGCTGTATACATCTACAAGAACACCACCAGTGAATGAGAGTTTCTGTTGGGCTATCCTGTGGGTTTTAGGTGGTATCTCATGGTTGTTTTGATTTGCATTTCCCATGTGACCCATGATCGGGAACATTTCTCATATGTTTATTAGCCATTTGGGTTTCCTCCGGTGTGAAACTTCTGTTCAAGTCTTTTGATCACCTTCTCAGTGGGGTCTTCATTTTTTATCTTGTTGCAGTATTCTGTAGATTTTAATAGTAAGACCTTTGTCTATTATGTCATTACTAGTATCTTTTCCCAGTCTATAGATTCTCTCATTACTCTTGATGAAGGCTTTCAATGCACTCAAGTGTTTTATCTTTAGTATATCCCACACATCTATTTTATCTTCCGCTGGGTGTGTATCTTTCATTATTACTGATAGCCCATGTATTCCCTGTGCTAAGATTCTTAGCTGTGTGCTAATTTTCTCATTAATGATCCTGATAGTTTTAGGTTTTACCTCTACACCTGTGATCCACCTTGAATTTGTTCTTAGGTATGGTGTGAGGTAAGGGTCTTGCTTCATTCTGCGTGTTGATATCCAGGTTTTCTGGCACCATTTGTTAAAAAGTCTTCTGCTTCCCATTTTAAATTTTGGGGGCCTTATCAACGATCAGCTGTCTGTATTTTTCAGCTTTTATTTCTGGATTTCCTGTTCTTATCCATTGATCGAGTATATATCATACCAGTATCATGCTGTTTTGACACCCACAGCCATATAATAAATTTTAAAGTCAGGTTAGGCAAACCTGCTCACTTAATTCTTCTTGAGTTGTTTCTTGCCAATTATGGGCTTCTTTCCTTTCCATATGAAGTTGGTAAGCACTTTTTCCATTTCTTTTAAAAATGATGCTGGTGTTTGTATCAGGATTTTAATGTACCTATATAGTGCCTAGGTAGGATTGACATCTTTACAATATTAAGTGTACTAATCTACGAGCATGGGCTATTTTTCCATTTTTGAAGGTCCCTTTTGGTGTATTGTAATAATGTTCTGTAGTTTTTCTCATACAGATATTTTGGGGTTTTTTGGTTAGGTCTAGCCCTAGATATTTCAATTATGCTTGGCTATTTTGAAGGGTACTACCTTCTTGATCTCTCTTTCTGTAATACCATCCGTTGTATTTGGCAATCCAATTGACTTCTGCTTGTTGACCTTGTATCCTGCTACTCTACCAGATTCCTCTATCACTTCCAGCACTCCCACTGTGGATTCTTTCAGGTTCTCAGTATGTAGAATCATCTCACCTGCAAATAGTGATAGCTTTACTTCTTTCCCCAAACAAACACCTTTAATATCCTTCTGTTGCCTTATCTTATTAGCTAGGACTTACAGGATGATATTGAACAAAGGTGTGGACAAGGGTCCTCTTTCTCTAGTCTCCTTTTTCAGTGGGAATATTTTTGTCTTTTCTTCATTGATTGTAGGGCTGGCTGTTGCTTTTTCATATATAGCTTGTATTATGCTGAGGTAATTTCCTTCCAATCCTTCTTCTTGAGTGTTTTAATTAGAAATGGATGTTGAATTTTGTTGTGATAAGTAGGTTTATTGTGCCAGCCTTACCAATAAGAACATGTGGGGTTAATGAAATCGCAGTTTGATTAGAGGGCAAAGAGATTAATGAATCAGCAAATCAGCAAGCCCTGCGCGTCTCTCTCTCTCTCTCTCTCTCTCTCTCTCTCTCTCTCTCTCTCTCTCTCTCTCTCTCTCTCTCTCTCGTGTTCTGGTGATCGAACCAGTATGCAGTTACGGTTCTCTGCCTCAGCTTGGGAGCTACACTACCAACCCATGGATAGTGTCGCTAGAACTTGAGGTTCTTTTGAGACCTGCTTTGCCATGCTGCTGGTTTATACATCATTTGAGCTTGGGACTGTCGGATCCTGTTATCTGGCTGACTGTTGGTGACCTGCCCTGCTGTTTGCTGCCTGTGGCTGGCCTGCCTGCATTGCTCTATAGAAAACCTAGCAGTCATTGTGAGTTGAAGGACTTCCAGTATACTAATGGTTCCACGGAAGTGAGTTGAACTGAGCCCTCTGTACTGCTGTGTAGACTAATTAGCAGTATGTATGTGTGTGTGTGTGTGTATGTGTGTGTGTATATCATAAGTGTCCTGGTTTTGTTTCTCTAGAGAACCCTGTCTAACACAGTTATCAAGTGCTTTTTCTCCATCTATTGATATTATCATGTGGTTTTTGTCCTTTTTCTTATCAATGTGGTAGATAATATTATATGGATATTCTGATGTTACACCATCCTTGCATCCCTGGTATGAATCCCAGTTGGTCATGATGAATTAGTCATCATATAGACTATTGTATTCTATTGACCAAAATTTTGTTTCCAATTTTTTTTTTCTCAAAATGTAGTTCTCTTTTATCGTGGTTTCCTTGCCTGGTTTTGGTATCAGCGTTATGGTAACTTCATAGAATGTGCATGGAAGTGTACTGTTCTTTTCTATACTCTGGACCAGCTTGGGTGTCTGCTCTTCCTGAATGTTTGGTAGAATTCTCCTGAGAAGCCAACTGGGCCAGGACTCTTTTTACTTGGTAGTTCCTTGATAAGCTTATTTATTTCTTCTTTTGATATGGGCCTATCCAGGTTCTTGATCTCTATGTGAGATAATCTAAGGAGGATTTTTCCCCCAAGTATTTTTCCAGGTCTTCCAAGTTGTTATATTCATTGGAGTACAGACCTTCATAGTACCATGTAATCAGTATTTTATTTTCAGTAGGGTCCATTTAAATTTCCCCTGTTTCATCCCTTATCCTGGATATTGATGTCTGCTCCTTCCTATCTTTTGTTAGATTTTCTAACAGTTTATTGCTTCTGTTAATCCTAAAGAGCCATATTTTTACTGCATTGATTTTACACATTCTATTCTTGTTTTCCACTCATTTATCTCAATCCCGATTTCTATAATTTCTTTTCTTTTGCTATTAAAAGGATTGTTCTGTTCACTCTGCTCCAACAGCTGAAGATTTTGCGATAGCTAAGTCTCTCTTCTTCATATGTGCATTTATTTCTATCAAACATCCCCTGAAAACTGTCTTTGCTGTATATATAATATGTTTTGATATATTGTGTTCTCATTCGTATTGTTTTCTAGAAACTCCCTAATTTCATCTCTTATTTTGGCCAGTACCCACTCATTTTAAAGAGAAAATTATTCATCCTCCAAAATGTTTGTCCCCTCCCCGCCCTTTTGGGCTTTCTTTTGTTGATTTCCAACTTTGTGATCGCTCTGGTGGGATGTCTGAGTGACCACTATATCTTTGAATTTACTCACCCTTGACACCCACCATGTTGTCTACTTTTTGAATATGTGCCATGTGTACTTGAAAAATGTGAATTTTACTACCTGGTGGATGGAAAGCTCTGAATATGTCTATGTCGAGTTGTCTAATTGTTGAATTTAGTTCTGTTTCCTCCTTGTTGACTGCCTTTCTCACTGATCTGTCTTTCTAAGAGAGTGGTGTATTGAAGTCTTCTACTATTAATACTGCTCCTGTGATTTCTTTTTCATCTTTAGAAGGATTTGATTGACAAATTTCACAGGTTTGTCATTGGGCATGTATATGTTTATTTTGCTCACTGGCAGTTAATTTACTTATCCTTTAACCATTATTTAGTGCCAATCCATATCTCTTGTCCTGCCCTGCACCTTACTATCAATTTTTCAGAGATTAGTATTGCAACTCCTGATTTTTTTAAATGACCGCTGCCTTGATTTATTTTTCACCAGCCCTTGATACTCAATCTGGTTTTGTGTGTGAGCTTGAGATGTGTCTCTTGTAGATAACAGATGGTTGGTTTTAGTTTTCTAATCCAGCCTGCTAACCTTTGTCTTTTAATGGGTGAATTCAGATCATTGACATTCAGTTATTACATCCAACTGTGAATTCTTTGTGGTCATCTTGTATCTTTTGTGTTAGCTATTTTCCTACCAATGGGTCAATGATGTCTTGGGCATTACTTTCAGTGCATTGACTTCTGGATAGTGTTACACTATGTGGTAGCCTCATGTTTGTGCTCCGAGGATGCTTGTCTTCTGTCCAAATTGAATTGGGAAGAAATTTTTGTAGTGCTGGGTGTTTTTTTTGTTTGTTTGTTTGTTTTTAACACATTCTCTACACTTTCCTTGTCTGAGAACACTCTTAAATTTCCATCTATTTTGATGTAGTTTGTCAGGATAGAGAATACTTGGGTTACCATTATTCTCCTTCAACTTTGGAAGATGCTACTCCACTCTCTCCTTTTATTCATGGTTTCTGCTGGTTTATATGACCATATTCTTATTTGATTACCCTTATAGATGATTGCATTTTTTTTCCTGTAGCTACCCTTATGATATTCTCCATTTCCTCAAAGTTGGATAAGTTGACTAATGGTGTATTTTTCTTGGTGTTTATTCAGCTTAGGAATCCCCAAACCCAAAAATTGTTACATAGCTCCCCACATGGACACCCTTACCACAGTGCCATCTTCCTGAAAGTCCCCCAGTATTTTTTTGTCTTCCAATGGGTTACATACTTTTATGAAATTATCATTTGTATTTTAATGTTCTTATGATATTTATCATAGTCTTTAATTTGTATGTAGTTGAATATCTAATAGAAAAAATAGACAACACATGGAGACAGTTCATAGAAAAGGAAATAAAATGCTAGTAAACATGTTAAATCCAGCATTTAAAGAATTCGAATTAAAATAATAAATCATCATAATAATTTACTTCTTAAATTAACAAGGATAAAAATGCATAATATCCACCTTTGGAAAGGATGTTGGGTAATATGTTCTTGATTAATTATAATAAACCAACCCCGTTTGATAATATAAATGTACTTTTACGTGTGTTTATCCTTTTGCTCAGAAATTCTATTCCAGTGCATTATTTTAGAGATTTATTTGTACAAATGTAGGCCGGATGCCCATTAACAATTGTTTGAATATAGTATAAAGTTGAAAATAATTTATTTCAGGGTTGTTGAGCATATCAATCTAGTACACCAGATAGAGTAATACAGTGCTGGGCAATGTAAGATAAGATAAAACAATAATTTATAAATTATTAAGGGTTCATGAGGGAGGGAAAAAAGGAAAATGAACTGATTCCTGGAATCCAAGTGGAAGGCGAATTTTGAGAATGATGAGGGCAATAAATGTATAAGGGTGCTTTGCTCAATTGATATATGTATGGATCATGAAAAGAGTTGTATGAGGCCCAATAAAATTATTTAATAAAAGAAATTTAAGTCGATTTAAATTTGGAAATTCACATGAAACAACCATGAAAAACTGGTATTCTTTTTAACATGACAATTAATAGAATAATGCTTAGTGATAAATGAGCAAGATGTTTAAGATATGGTTGCAATTTCAATTTTTTAAATGTAGAGATATATTCTGTTTGTTTATCTCTGAATACATATTTATTTTCATTTATTTATGTTTTGATCAAGATAGATTCTTATATATTATATAAGGCCATTTCAAAATGTTAGTGGAAATTTTCATTATATTTTAATTCCATTCCATTTAGTCAGCACCCTTGTACATTGATGTTTTCTGAAAAGACGCACAGAAAACAGGTGGCCACTTATAAATAAATTGTGTGATTTTAATTTTCTGTTATGTATTTATTCTTAACTTTTTAACATGTATTATCATCACTGGGAAAAGTTCTTAAACTATGTTAAATGCTAAATTTATACTGAAAGAGCAAATGTCTTAATTACATTGAATTTAAAAATAGTGTGTTTGTAAATCAGTACAAAAATAATGTGAGATTTGTTTTTGCATATTTCTTTGAGTTTATCTTGATTTGGGTATCATTAAAATAAACAAGTATCAATCTTGTAAGCTGGAAAATCTTGGATATAAACTTACATTGAATATTGATATGCAAAAGAATCATGAATTATCTGCAGCTATGAGGGAGAAAGACTGGGCTTTCTACTCTGGTAAACAACTACTGTTTTGGACATCTATTGGGGAGTAAGGATGGAGGGTTGGGGTGGGGTAGTCTATGAGTCAGCATTGACTAGATGACAATGAGTTTGAGGGAGTGAGAGTAGTTTTTATTGAAATCAGTATGATCAAAAGATAGGTATCTGGATAAACTTGAGTGTGCCTGGAGAAGTCTTAGCTTTGCAGCAAATACTGACGTTCTATAAAATATTAACATATCACTGTCTGTATTAATCACTATTCAAAGGTGTCTGGCAAATTGCCCTTGGAAAACTCTGAGAATATTCATTTCCTGATTATGTAGAATATTAAACAAAGAGGACAGAGGGCTGCCCTTTTAAGTATGGTAGGACTTATGAATTTCTGAATCCTTTAACGACTTGCAAAGGTATAACAATTAGGGAGTTTTATACATCCAGACTAATTTCCAAGTGCCTTGGGTGACAAGTCTTTCTAAATGCCAAAACATACTGGGAGAAAGTAGCTAAGACATGAAGGAGAGCACATTATCTTTGATTCTACTCAATATCATGTTACGCCAGTATTCATTAATATGAAAATTTCCCATCTTGATCTC